>NC_142800.1:23407510-23490010 GCF_049724085.1 Artemia sp. Qi Xiang Cuo
TTTTGAAAAATCAAGAAAATGTAACTGTGACAAGGTAAACCACAGCCAAACACTACTTAAAGAGTCCACCTCGTGCATGTCAACTAAAGATATTAAAAATGAACTTTGAAAAATCAAGAATATGTTACTTTGACAAGGTAAACCACAACCATACACTACTGAAATATTCCAACTCTTGCATTTCGACGAAAGAAATTCAAAATGAACTTTGAAAAATCATGAAAATTTAACTGTGACAAGTTAAACCACAGCCAAACACTACTGAAATATTCCAGCTCTTGAATTTCAACGAAAGAAATTCAAAATGAAATTTGAAAAATCATGAATATGTAACTATGATAAGGTAAACCACAATCAAACACTAGTGAAATATTCCAACTCTTGCATTTCAACGAAAGAAATTCAAAATAAACTTTGAAGAATCAAGAAAATGTAACTGTGACAAGGTAAACCACAACCAAACACTACTGAAATATTACAACACTTGCATTTCAACGAATGAAATTCAAAATGAACTTTGAAAAATCATTAAAATTTAGCTATGACAAGGGTAAACCACAAGCAAACACTACTGAAATATTCCAACTCTTGTATTTCAACGAAAGAAATTCAAAATGAACTTTGAAGAATCAAGAAAATGTAAGTGTGACAAGGTAAACCACAACCAAACACAACTGAAATATTCCAACTCTTGCATTTCAATGAAAGAAATTCAAAATGAACTTTGAAAAATCAAGAAAATGTAACTGTGACAAGGTAAACCACAACATCACACTACTGAAATATTCCAACTCTTGCATTTCAATGAAAGAAATTCAAAATGAACTTTGAAAAATCAAGAAAATGTAACTGTGACAAGGTAAACCACAACCAAACACTACTGAAATATTCCAACTCTTGCATTTCAATGAAAGAAATTCAAAATAAACTTTGAAAAATCAGGAAAATGTAACTGTGACATGGTAAACCACAACCAAACACTAGTGGAATATTCCAACTCTTGCATTTCAATGAAAGAAATTCAAAATAAACTTTGAAAAATCAGGAAAATGTAACTGTGACATGGTAAACCACAACCAAACACTAGTGAAATATTCCAACTCTTGCATTTCAACGAAAGAAATTCAAAATTAACTTTGAAAAATCATGTTAATTTAACTGTGACATTGTAAACTTCAACCAAACACTACTGAAATATTCCATCTCTTGCAATTAAATGAAATAAATTAAAAATAAAAATTTAAAAAATAAGGGAATTTAAGTGTGACAATGTAAACCACGACCAAACACTACTGAAATATTCCAACTCTTGCATTTCAACGAAAGAAATTCACAATGAGCTTTGGTAAATCAAGAAAATTTAACTGTGACATGTTAAACCGCACTCAATCAATAGTGAAATATTCCAACTCTTGCATGTCATCGAAAGAAATTCAAAATGAACTATGAAAAATAAAGTGAATGTAACTGTGACATGGTAAACCACAACCAAACACTAGTGAAATATTCCAACTCTTGCGTTTCAACGAAAGAAATTCAAAATGAACTTTGAAAAATTAAGGGAATGTAACTGTGACATGGTAAACTACAACATCACACTACTGAAATATTCCAACTCTTTCATTTAAAATAAAGAAATTCAAAATGAACTTTGAAAAATCAAGAAAATGTAACTGTGACAAGGTAAACCACAACCAAACACTACTGAAATATTCCAACTCTTGCATTTCAATGAAAGAAATTCAAAATGAACTTTGAAAAAATCAGACCTTTGGAGGGGGGAGGGGCCGGGGGCAGGGGGTCGTTCTGTGTCTCAATGCACAAAAAAAGTATAAAAAATGATGAGGGAATGGGGGGAGGGGAGGGGAGGAGGAGGAGGAAGGAGGAGGTGGGAGGAGGAGGTAGAAGGAGGAGGAGGAGGAGGAGGAAGGAGGAGGTGGGAGGAGGAGGTAGAAGGAGGAGGGAGGAGGAGGAGGAAGGAGGTGGGAGGAGGAGGAGGAGGGAGGAGGAGGAGGAGGAGGGATGAGGAGGAGGAGGTGGGAGGAGGAGGAGGGGGGCCGGGGGAGGGCCTTTGGGGCACCGGGAGGTCCTTTGGGGCCCAGGGCGGGCCTTGGGGTGTCTGGGGGACATTGGGGGACCGGTGGCGGGCCTTTGGGCCCCCGTTGGTCCTTTGGGAGCGCGCTTGTCCGGTGGGGGGCCCGGGGATGGCCTGTGAGGGTCTGGGGTGGGCCTTTGGGGGTGCCGGTGGCCCTTTGGGAGCTTGGGGGACCTTTGAGTGTCCGGGGGGCAGTTGGGGGCCTGGGGGACATTTGGGGACCGGTAGAGGGCCTTTGGGAGCCCGGTGGACCTTTGAGGACCGGGGGCTTCCTTCGGGGTTGGGGTACGAGGATTGGAACCCTTTGGGGTTGGGTTAGAGGACCTCACAACACTGTTCAAATGAAACTTGTGTATTATAACGACCACAGAGTTTCACCATTAAATTCTCTTCTAAAATCTCTTCAAAAATATTCTTTTAAAATGTCTCTATCTGTTTCGCCGAAATAGTTCCATTACCTGTCTAAAATGGTTTCGCCCAAATAATCCCTAAACGCAAATTCAGCGTGTTCCTTTGTTATTGGCATCTCTGTGCTAACGCATTTCAAATTAATAGGAAACCTTCTCGCACGCTAAAACAATTCATCGCTAAGATGTTTCTTGCCTAATTGTTTCCATGGCCTTTGGTTATTAATATCCTTTGGAGTTCGACCAGTAGAACTGTTCCCGAGGCAAAGACATTAATGACCTGGATCTATTCCTGGAGAAATGTTTCTAGGCGAAAATTTTTAAAGTCTGACAGATGATGTCATTGATTGATTAATCTGTCAAGAAAGGGAAATTAATTTGTTGTTTCTAAGGGGAATTATTGATTCACGATAGGTGAATTGAGGTCGACAGCACAGGTGTTCTGACTCGTGACAGCACCACGTGGTTTATGGCATGCACTTGTCCAAAAACAACAATAATAAATAAATCCCTCAGGCCTAAAGATTAAAGAAGCCTTAATGTTTCTTAATTCCCTCTTCGTGAATCAACAATTTCCCCGCCGATTATGTAAATCAATTTCTCAGGTTAAGCTAACCAAACAACAATGAAGCCATGTTTGTTTCTTAAGTCCCCCCATCGGGAAACAATAATTTCCCCTAGCGATTATGTAAATCACAGATTAAAGAAGCCTTAATGTTTCTTAATTCCCTTTTCGTGAATCAATAATTTCCCCGCCGATTATGTAAATCAATTTCTCAGGTTAAGCTAACCAAACAACAATGAAACCATATTGTTTCATAATTCCCCACGCTCGTGAATCAATAATTCCCCCATCGATTATGTAAATCATCCCTCATGTCATTCGCACGTGGCCAAACAACAACAGATCGATTGACCTTGACACACCCACATGAAACTCGATCGATAATCCTTGAATAAATTATGTCCCCCAACGATTATGTAAATCACCACTCGTGACATTACACGTGGCACAACAACAACAGATCGATTGACCTTGACCCCCATTAGACTCGATCGATACTCCTTGAATAAATTATGTCCCCCATCGATTATGTAAATCACTCCTCATGTCATTTGCACGCGGCCAAACACCAACAGATCGATTGACCTTGACACACACACATTAGACTCGATCGGTAATCCTTGAATAAATTATGTCCCGACAGCATTAAACTAAAATGTAGATGGCAGCAGGGGTGCGTGACACGAGTCAATAAGGCCCTTCTACTGATGGATATATCGATACTTTGTTATGCAGATGATGTTCTTAATGTTAGTAGGACCACTAGCGGGTTAGAAAAATGTTTCCAAGAAATTTCTGAAAATTACCGTGATATTGGACTTTCCCTAAACGCAGCAAAATGTGAAGTTTTGATTTTCAATGAGTTAGGTGTGACTAGAGTTGATGATGTATCTATAGATTTAAATGGTATTGGAGTAAAGCCTTGAGACAAGTTGACATATCTTGGTCTCCCAACTGGGAAAAGTCTTAAGAAAACTAAGCAACTAATATTGGAAAATATGGAGAGTAAAATCAGTCGTTCTTATGGTGCGATTATAAGTTCCCAATTCCATTTGAATAGAGCCCTTCTCGCAAGGATATATAATAGTGTAGCCCTGCCACATATTCTTTATTTAGTGCCGTTTTACCGAATATTTAGTGAATTTGATCGTCTTGAAATGAAGCTCGCGTTTTTTAGGTATGCTAAGTTTCTACTGCGAGCCCCCCCCCCCCCCCGTAAACCCGTAACTCGTACCTTATAAGAAAATATAGATTATCGGATCCATATTTCAAGCTATGTGAGCTTAATGCTCATATGTGCAGTAAGGAAACTGGTCATGAATGGCAAAATGTCATTTTTTGATGTTTAATGTTGGTTTTTGCTTTTGATTCTTTGATTTTCTTCTCTTTTCTTTGTTTTGAATGTACTCCATCTTCTTTTTTTTTGTATGATGGGTCATAAATAAATACATACATACATACATACATACATTATTTGATTTAAATAATATAGCCATTATAGTTAGAAGTCTTGCAATTGTATGAGTAATATTTCAAATTGTGGGCGTTTTCATCACCAAACACCATATTTATTACAACTAGACTATTACACATACAAAATTGGAGCTGTCAAATACAATAGATATTACCCATCCCTACACTAAATTCTACTAAGCTAAGATACCATCTATCCCAATTTGTACCAGCCTGGGCATTAAAGTGTCCTAACATCCAAACCTAATCCCTTTTTGGGATCTTGTCTGTTTGTTCCTTAAACTGTGTGTAACATTCATCTGAGTCACTGCTGTCTCTATCAGTCGGCTCTGCCGATTCAGTCATATACCCTCTGACTGAAACCTCGCACCTTTTGGTCATAAAGGGTGCCACTAGAATTTAATTACTAGCACCTCCCCAAGACTTACTAGCACCAGCTTCCTTATGGCTTATCCGTCTTGATTCCTATTCCCTGTCTAAATACCCAATCCTTCCTAACTGAATATAAGAACTCTTATCGCCTAATTCCATGTCTCTTAGCCCTTGATAATGAGTTTGAGATACTCTTTAGAAGTTCATTTCAAAATGTCTAAATTTGTTAGTCAAAATGCCAATACGATAGTTGTCTTTCAACATTGTGACGTTTATGTCATAATTTTCCTATTATTGAAATTATTGAAATTGTTACGACCTCAAGAAAAACAATAAGGCCCTCTCATGAAAATCAGGGACTAATAGCTCCTTCATAAGTATACACAAAGCACTTGAGATGGCTTACAACCGGATAGAACGGAATCCCCAGGACCTCCAGGTGAATTTAGGTTTTGTGCATGCCTGGGTGCATTTTGCCACTATATGGTTCCTTTCACTTGGATGCACAACAAAATCAACAAAAGTCGACGTGCTGCATGATTTGGGGTCTATTATACTTACCAATTATATTTACGCGTCAGAGATTTTTGTACTATGATAGGGAGGCAGCCCATGATTAGGAAGAAGTTAGTCAGCCAAAAAAGCTCATAAAACCCAAGGAAATCAAGAAGAACTTTTCCTTAATAGTTCCATTGCGATATCAGTTCCATTGCGATATTGTAGGGTTATGCTATAATCCCCTCGAGGGACACTTCTTATCAAGGTCACCCAGCAGGCACTGTTCTTATTCACGGTTCTGGATAGGCTAACTAGTTAAAGGTCCACTCTAATCAAACACTTCGTGGTAACGAGCTATAAGAAAGGAGCGACCCGGCTAATGCTAAGGGAAACTCTAAAAACCGGAATTTTGATACTAATAAATATACCAAAAGAATCAGCTTTTTATGCTGACTTCAAATATATACGTTTCATTTTAGTCTAGTCTTACCCATTAAAGGCTACGAGCCTGAGAAAATTCGCTTGATTTGGGAAAAAAGAGGGAAATACCCCCTAAAAGTCATAGAATCTTAATGGAAATCGTTAGATCAAATTTAGCGTATCAGAAAACACTACTGTAAAGGTTTCAAGCTCCTATCTGTAAAAATGTGGAATTTCTTATTTTTTAACCAAAAGAAAGATCACGGATGCGTGTTTGTTTGTTTTATTTCCCAAGGGGTGATCGTATTGACCGAGTGGTCCTAGAATATCGTGAGAGGGCTCATTTGAACGGAAATTAAAATTACTAGTGCCCTTTTTAAGTGACCAATAAGATTGGAGGGCAACTAGATCCCCTCCCCAGCCCTTTTCCCCCAAAATTGTCTTATCAAAACTTTGAGATAGCCATTGGTAGTAAGGGTGTACGCACTTTCAAAAATAAATGAAAAAATACATTGAATTTCCTAAGAAAACCCACGCGTGTGACACTACACTTACACGTGAACATTCTAAAAAGCTTGGCAAGGTTTTTGTTATTGATAAGAATTGCAAAATGAATGTATCGTTTGACGTAGACATTTTTTAGGAATCAATCAGAGACATTAGAGGCTTCTCAATATACGATAACTTGATTGGTGATTGGGATTTGAATAAAAGGAATGGTTTTCACTACAATTCATATTAGTAAGAGAATTGAATTCAGAGAGAATAGTTTATTTGAGAGGATATTAGTAGAGAAAAATGAGTGGTATATTTACATTATTGGAGATTAATGATGGAACTGGCAGCAGCAGCAATGATATACGAGTACCCAATGTGGCTGGGGAAATAACCGCTGGTTGTAGACTAGGCCTTAAATGGGATAATATGTATGCTAAATACGTGATATCATTAAACCAGTTTAAGAAGGAGGAGCAACTATGTTTTGCAGGAAAAGTGAATATTGTGCATATGAATAAACTTTGGAAAGTTTTAAATGTCTCATCGAAATATATTGATGAGAACAAAATACATAAGTGAATATCATTGTTGTAATTATGCTCAATAAAATTGTTTCTAAATCAATGGTATTTTTCTTTCTATAGTAGACTAGCGTATATTTTTTAGAGTAGAAAAAATTCTGGTTAGTCTGAAGTTGGTTGTGAGAGTGTTAGGACTCTAAAAAATGGATAGATTTGTGAAACAGCGAATCATGAGGAATCTAATGTTTATGGAAAAACGTTTGATTCTAGATGACGATTTTCTAGAGTTGTCTATTCAAAGGAAGATATTTTCTCGGGGAATGCTTGTCGATATAATGAAAACTGATTCTCCATCATTAGACTATTGTATGAAGCTTCTACATCGTGGTCCAAATGCTTTTACACAATTTATTGATATATTGATCACGACACTGCAAAATAATATTGTGGATATGCTTTTAAGCATTAGTTTAGAAATTTAGGACTTTTTTCATGAGAAAGATGGCGTACAAGGATGATTTACTCCTCTCTCTCTATCTCAGACAATTTTTTGTTGTTGCTAGCTCAGTTTCATTGTGGCAGTGAGAGTGTCAACACATGAAAAAATGTTCCATACATGTCCACTATGTATGTACTCACAAGGTCAATGGTTATGATTTGGGACGTATACAATGATTGACGAGCATGATGATAAGGATATATTGTACATCTTGTATGATGTACATAGAAGATACATTAAACTAAATAAAGGTGTTTATCCTTGTCATGAAGAGATGTGCGACTATCACACGCGAGTGTAGATATGTTCCAAGTGTCACTATGATAATTGTAAGCAGTGGGAGAATGTATATCCAGGTATGACTGGAAAGAATCCTAAGCGTGATTTTAGTTTATTGCTACGAGGTTGGTATCGTCGTGGTTTTAGATTGTTCTTGGAGGAAGAGCCGGGTCAACGATTCAACTGCTGGAACAACAAAAGAATATGGTTTCTACGTCATCGTTGTGAAGACAATGGGTGTTATGATTACAAGCCCACTGATTTTTATTTGGCTGTGACGGAATGTGATTCGACACTTGAGGACACTGTTTGTGAAATTGCTTCAAATAAGCAAATTGAAACATGTGAATTCTATAGAATGAATGAGAATAGTATCATTGACTATACAAAGAGATATGACAAGAGTGAAGTTAAACTCTACTGCAGAAAATGTGACCCTGACATTGCAGTACATCAGAATCAGTACACTGTGAATTACCTGCACTAGTTGTTGTCGACATATATCTATACCTAGTAGAAGATGAAATCTAAAGAGTAGAAAAGTCGTTTTATCATGTATATAAATTTTTATCCTTTATTAATATACAATTTCACATACATTTTTAGAACATTTTATTCGTAGGGCACTAAAATCAATATTAAATACGCTTGTAAGTATATTTTCCACTAGAAAGTCGTTCAATCGAGGTAAGTCAACGTAGATGTCGAGAAACTGCTTGTAGCTATAGCCACGACATCTGAACAAGAAAAAGAGTGGTGCATGAAAGCCACATGTCTTAGTCGTTAAATCTTGTACTTTTCGTTGATTTTGAATAATGGTTTTCCCACTGCTTTCAATAAAGTTGCTGATGTATAGCGTGTAGAATTTATACGATAGGCCAAGAGGATCAAAAAATTCAATATTCTTCGCTGTTTCAAAGATGCATAGCCAATGGCTGGTCTTCAAAGTTGATGGACTGCTATTAACAACGATTAAAGAATTGTTCGTGCTCAGAATTTTTTCAATGAAGTGTGAAGGTTTACACCAGGACTTGCACTAAGATATGTTTGGCTAAATATTATATACACTGATTATTTGGTTTGTCATCATTAGGCCCAGTCTAGTAGTATCCGGCCGTTGGGTGTGATCTCCAAATAGGTTTCAAATTTACTCAATGATATTAGCGTGATTCTCTCAGTCAAAGCATCGGCAAATGTACACTCTAAACGTACATTTCCTGTTCGTACTATGCTCATATCCTGGGTCCCCAACAAGTCCAAAACAATTACCCCATGATTTTTTGAAAACATTGAATCGGTTATTCCATTTTCAAATAGTTGAGAGTCATGATCTAGGGATTACATTGTCAACTCGTACAGAGTTCTATAGAATTTTTTGTCAAATGATAGAGTGTACAGTGGAATACCATTCATTTTGCACACAAGGCTAGATAGACCAAAAAAATTAAAATCATGGGGGGATTCAGTCCAGGATTCAACGGCACTGCCACTCTTCACAAAGGCCAAAGCCAATTTTGATAGGATTTCTCCATTGATAAATGATGAATCGGTATAGCTAAGAGAGCCAGTGGTAATGTGACATTGATTGGTGATCGTATGGGGGACAAGAAGTTTAATATTGTTACCATTGGCTCTTAGGTCTTTCCACTGCCGATGAAACATAGCTCATAACCTGTTGTTTTCGAACGTGGAGAATTGCCGATGTGATAATGACATTTGCATCGGGTGCTGCAGGAAGTGTTTTTCTCAAAATGAAACTCGATAGGGCCAGCTTTAACTTTATGTCAATCTTGACATTGGGGGGTAGCCATTGGGATATATTGAATATCTCATGATTTAATTTTCCAATCAGATGATACTCCTGGGGCACTGCAGTAGTCAACTCGCCGTCAGCATCAACACCTGATCGATATTCATAGCCCAATGATTATCCTCTCAACTCCTTGTATGCCTTTGGTTTCATCATCATAAATTGTATGTAGCTTGCATATTTGGATAAATTTTTTCTAGTGCTCACCAATGTTCCATTAATAAATACATTAATTTGTTTGAACAGGTTGTGTAGAATACAGTTCTCGTAGGAGAGATCATCACCAGCATTTGGAGTTGTATTATCTTACTTTTTCTTCACCGCAACATTTAAATCAATAAATGTTGATGACAAATCAATGAAATAGTCTTCATTGGTAAATATTTGAAAGTGTATATTTTCTGAGAAGGGTTTTTGGGGATGAAATTGTTCATAGTAGCCGTACCTGACACTGGCATCAATATTTTCAGTTTTGATTAGGTTCAATTAGGAACTAATTGATTGATATGATTCCTTGTTGGGGAGATCAGTCATTTTAAGAAACGAAGTTCTCCGTTGATCTAAGAATCTTTTTCTTTTTCTTCTTCTTCTGCTGCTTATTGCTCTTCGTTATTTTATTACTCAGATTTCACGTTGATGTCCTTCGCTTCCCGCCTGGGTGGAGACTGATGAGTGAATGACGTGCACGCATCCATCCTTTTCAATCCCTCCCCATTTTGTCGAGATTTTAATTGCTCACCAACGGCTCTTGCTGAAGATCTAATATTTTCCTTAACACTCTCCCTGAAATGCTTGCCCGACCCCCAGTCCTGTAGTGTTGAGGCAGCAAAATT
Source organism: Artemia sp. Qi Xiang Cuo (assembly GCF_049724085.1). Lineage (NCBI taxonomy): Eukaryota > Metazoa > Arthropoda > Branchiopoda > Anostraca > Artemiidae > Artemia > Artemia sp. Qi Xiang Cuo. The sequence continues at coordinate 23,417,781 of NC_142800.1, forward strand.
TGATGCAGCAGGTAGAAGATATTTTCTGGCAAGGGGTAGTGCAGAACGAAATAGCTCAGCAAACCAGCTACCAAGACCATAGCCCGACATTGTAGTACGCCCCTTGTAGTAGTCCAACCCATTGCCTATTTGACGTGGGCTCAGCGCACCAACATAGCAACCGATATCGGGACAGACAAATGGAATTCTCCTATCGTTCATTTTAGGTGATTGTGCTATCGCCGACAATGGGTCGAAAATGACATTTAATCACTGCTAAGCCTTTTGTTATTGCCTACCTAGCCTAGCACCACCTAGCACCATAGCACCATGAACACAAACCAAATAATCAACGTATTTAGTATGGATCCATACATGTCCCAGTACAAGTCCTATTGTATACCATCGGACTTCATTGAAAAAATTCCAAGTGTTAACAATACCTTAATCATTGTTAATAGTAGTCCATCAACTTTGAAGATCAGTCATTGGCTAGGCATCTTTCAAACAGCGAAAAATATTGATTTTTTTGATCCTCTTGACCTATCGTATAAATTTTACACTCCATACATCAGGAACTTTATTGAAAGCAGTGGGAAAACTATTATTCAAAATCAACGAAGAGTACAGGATTTAACGACTAAGACATGTGGCTTTCATGCACTACTCTTTTTCATGTTCAGATGCCGTGGCTATACCTACAAGCAGTTTCTCAACATCTACGTTGACTTACCTCGATTGAACGACTTTCTAGTGGAAAATATACTTACTAGAGTATTTAATATTGATTTTAGTGCCCTACAAATAAAATGTTCTAAAAATGTATGTGAAATTGGTTATTAATAAATTATAAAAATTTATATACATGATAAAATAAGTTTTCTACTCTTTAGATTTCATCTTCTACTAGGTATAGGTATTTGTCGACAACAACTAGTGCAGGTAGATCATCTGAATTGACAGTGTACTGATCCTGATGTACTGCAATGTCAGGGTCACATTTTCTACAGTAGACTGTAACTTCACTCTTGTCATATCTCTTTGTATAGTCAATGATACTATTCTCATTAATTCTATAGAATTCACATGTTTCAATTTGCTTATTTGAAGCAATTTCACAAACAGTGTACTCAAGTGTCGAATCACATTCCGTCACAGTCAAATAAAAATCAGTGGGCTTATAATCATAACACCCAGTGTCTTCACAACGATGACGTAGAAACCATATTCTTTTGTTGTTCCAACAGTTAAATCACTGACCCGGCTCTTCCTCCCAGAACAACCTAAAACCACGACGATACCAATCTCGTAGCAATAAACTAAAATCACGCTTAGGATTCTTTCCAATCATACCGGGATATGTATTCTCCTATTGATTACATTTATCATAGTGACAATTGGAGCATAGGTGCCCTCTAGGATGAGAGTCAACCACCTCTTCAAGACAGGAATTACAATCTTTAATTTGTACAGCATATCCTCTATGCAATTTACACGGGTTGCATAATCTACACTTTTCATCATACTCATCAATCATTGTGGAATTCTCATATGATGACCAGCTGCCCAGTTTGTACATACATAGCTGACATGTATGGAACATTTTTTCATGTGTTGACACTCTCACTGCCACAATGAAACTGAGCTAGTAACAACAAAAAATTGTCTGAGATAGAGAGAGAGGAGTAAATCATCCTTGTACACCATCTTTCTCATGAAAAAAGTCCTAAATTTCTAAACTAATGTTTAAAAGCATATCCACAATATCATTTAGCCGTGTCGTGACCAATATATCAAAAAATTTTGTAAATGCATTTGGACCACGATGTAAAAGCTTCATACAATAGTCTAATGATGGAGAATCAGTTTTCATTATATCGACAATCATTCCCCGAGAAAATATCTTCTTTTGAATAGACAACTCTAGAAAATCATCATCTAGAATCAAACGTTTTTCCATAAACACTAGATTCCTCATGATTCGCTCTTTCTCAAATCTACCCATTTTTTAGAGTCCTAACACTCTCAGATACACCTACAGACTAACCAGAATTTTTTCTATTCAAAAAAATATACGCTATTCCATTATAGAAAGAAAAATGCATTTGATTTAGAAACAATTTTATCGAGTATAATTGCGACAATAATATTCACTGATGTATTTTGTTTTCATCAATATATTTCGATAGGACATTTAATGCTGACCGAAGTTTATTTATATGCACAATATTCACTTTTCCAGCAAAACGTAGTTGCTCCTCCTGCTTAAATTTGCTTAATGATATCACGTATCTACCATACATATCGTCCCATTCAAGGCATAGTCTACAGCCACCGGTTATTTCCACAGCCACATTTGGTGCTCGCATATCGTTGCTGCTGCCGGCTCCATCATTAATCTTCAACAATGTAAATGCACCACTCATTTTTTCTCTACTAATATCCTCTCAAATAAACTATTCTCTCTGAATTCAATTCTCTTACTAATATGAATTGTAGTGAAAACCATTCCTTTTATTCAAATCCCAATCACTAATCAAGTTATTTTTGAAAGTGCGTACACCCTTACTACTGCCATTTTGTTCATCATAATTTAAAGGCCCAATACATTGGGGGAATTTGCCCGAATTCCTAAATAAAATTATTTTTGTATGCGTTGCTCACTCTTTTCCGTCTCAATTTTACGCGAGGGGTTGTTAAGGGTAATTTTTCGCTGGAATTGAATTGTTTAGAGGATATTTCCATGGGGAGGGGGATTTCCCCATGGAGGTGGGGCTGTTTCTAAGGACCGTTTTTGGGGGTCGTTTTTCAAATAACCTGGCATTATTTAAAAACGATCAGAAATTAGATAAGAAAAAGTTTTTCAACTGAAAGTAAGGAGCAACATGTAAACCTAAAACGAACAGAAATTATTACGTATATGAAGGGATTTGACCCTTCCTCAACACCTCAATCTTTACGCTAAAGTTTGAATTTTGTCTCAGTTCTTTACGATCGACTCCTGAAACACAATGGTCATTTAATTAGAAGAATAATAAGCTATTTTAAAAGTACAAAAAAACTTTAGCGTAAACAATGAAATGTTGAGAAGGGGGCGACCCCCTTCATAAACGTAATAATTTCTGTTCATTTTAAGTTTTAATGTTGCTCCTTACTTTCAGTTGTTTTTTTTTAATTTAATACCGACAAGAGGCCAAAAGGGCAAGATTACTCTTCCGAGGATAGGAATGGAGGAATGAGCTTATGACAGAGTAGAGCCCCCCAACCATCTTACAGTACCAGAACAACTCCTGGCTTCATACCCAGCCTATCCTAATCGGGTTATTTCATCGGTGGTTAAGGAAAGTCTTGAATTTTAAATTTATAGGAACTTAATCAAAGATAACATATACAGATAAGTTCTGTATTACCCATCAAAAGTTACGAACCAGAAAAAATTTGCCTTATTTTTGAAAAAAGGAGGAAACACCTCTTAAAAGTCATAGAATCTTAATGAAAATCACACTATAAGATTCAGCGTATCAGAGAACCCTACTGTAAAGGTCCAAGCTCCTATCTGCAAAAATGTTGAATTTTGTAATTGTTGCCAGAAGAAAGATCACGGATGCGTGTTTATTTGTTTTTTTTTACAGGGGTGATTGTATCGACCCAGTGGGCCTAGAACATCACAAGAGGGCTTATTCAAATGGAAATTAAAAGTTCTAGTGCCCTTTTTAAGTGACCAAACAAATGGAAGGCAATTAGGCCACCTCCCACACGCATTTTGTTTCCCAAAGTCAAGCGGTCAAAATTTTGAGATAGCCATTTTGTTCAGTACAGTTAAAAAATTTAATAACTATGTCTTCGAGGATGACTTAATCCCCCACGGTCCCAGGGGGAAGGGCTGCAAGTTATGAACTTTGACGGCTGTTTCCACATAGTATTGGTTATAGGAAAGTATACAACGTTTTCAGGGGTATTTTTTCTGGTTGGGAGGGGGAGGGGGAAACGTGGGTCTTTCCATGGAGGAATTTTCATGAAAGCGGACTTTTCAGCATTATTTAAAAACGATCAGAAATTTACAAAAAACAAGTTTTTTCAACTGAAAATAAGGAGCAATAGGGACGTACGCAGGGGGGCGGGGCCTCCGGGCCCGGCCCCCCCCCCGAAATCTCACGATTTTTTTCATTTTCCCATAATTTTCTGATTTTTCTCACAGAATAATGGGTTTGAAGGATTTCTCCCCCCCCCCCCCCGAAACAAATTGGGCCCCCCCGAAACAAATTCCTGTGTACGTGCCTGAGGAGCAACATTAAAACTTAAAACGAACAGAAATTATTATGTATATGAGGGATTCGCCCCCTTATCAATACCTTGCTCTTTTCAGTAAATTTTTTTTAGTACTTTTAAAAGAACTATTCAAACGGCATTTGTGATTCAGGGGTCATTCTTCAATAATTGGAGCAAAATTCGAACTTTAGCGTAAAGAGCGAGGTATTGAAAAGGGGGCGACCCCCCTCATATAGGCCTATATAATAATTTCTGTTCGTTTTGATTTTTAATGTTGCTCCTTAGTTTCAGTTGAAAAAACTTGTCTTTTTTTATTTAATTACAATTAACATCTGAGAGCTATCGGAAATAATTATCGAGGAAAAATAACAGACAGTTTTGCCCAGAAACGATAAAAAGTGTAAAGAAGTGAAGAAGAATGAAAAAATAACAGAACAGAAAACAGTATTTTATCTACACACGTTTGCGCATAGTTTGTTTCAAAAGTTAATAAGAGAAAAGAGAAAGAGTTATAATAATAAAAAAAACAGATAGTATTATTCGGAAAAAGTCAGAGAAAAGTGAAAACCCACAGAAAAGAAATCCAAAATCCAATTTCATTAGGGGTGCGATCTTTTATCCTCGTAAATAGACATTTCAGACGTTATAGTTTTGGTATGTCTACCGTCTTTCGTCTCACGGCCGGAAGGTAAATGAATCTTCCATGGACATCTTGTTAAACAGGGGGGCATAAGGCAACTTCAAATCCTTATTGTGGAAGGGGTATCCAAAGTGATTTTACTCTGATCTTCACAAAAAATTACGCGCTATATTCCTTTTCTTTTTTATGCCTGTTGTCCAGTAGGCTTTCTTGCTATTTCAAGAGCAAAAAAAAATAGCTACTGCAAGGGCAATTAAGATGATTAATGGCTATATTTATAATCAATAAGGGCAATAGCTAGGTATATAAGGGCAATAGCTAAGGGCAATTGAACGGTTAGTTTACTCTTTCAGTATAAACGTTCCAGGAATTTAGGTATTTGTCAGTAGTTAACTGACATAATGTCTTCCTTGAAGACATAGCTTAGGCAGGGGTGCTGGTTCACGAAAATGGAGGGGGAGGGGGGAAAATATATTTCGTAAAACCTGAAGAGGCATGTTAGTTATTATTTCATTTTTTTAATGAAATACCAAAACAAGACATTTTTCAATAAAATATACAAAAAAGTATTTTCAGAATCTAGGGGTGGGGAGGAGGAAACTCTAGGGGGAGATTACCTCCCCCTCCCCCTAAGTTTGGCATCTCCGAACATAATAAAAGGCTGGATGCTATTTGCTAGAGAGTAAAACATGTTCCATTTTTCTCTCTTGTTGTTATTTTTTCCATCGTCGAAGAAGTGGTATAAAATATCCGGATCTTTTTATGTTTTAGTGTTGTTTTTTTTTGTTTGTTTTTTGGCTTGTTTCACTGTCTTTTTGAAAATGATCCCGTTAAGTTTTGTTTTTTATATTAAAGTAACGAAGCAATCACGGATATGCCAAAGACTTTAATTTTTAAGTAAGATAATGCGGTAAAATTCGATATTCCAATGCGATATTCCAATGCGATAATGCGATATTCCAAGCGATATTCCGCTTGGAATATCGAGAAAATGAGCATCAAAATCAGTTTTCTCAATTTCTTATCCAATTTTAGCTTTGCCTCTTTTGACCTTTAGGAATGTTAGGTTGGTGATGGTGATACATTTATTGACTTTCGGTGCACTTCCCTCTCAGGGGTGTTTAGTTAGTGAGTAGGGTATGGGGGAGCAACCACGAACCTACATTTTACCACTTTCCTTAGATTTTGAATATACAATTTTAGCTATTTTCATCGAAAATACCTTTTTTGGTATTTCCATTTAAACATTGAAAAAAAATTAAAAGTTGATCTCCCCCTAGATTTTGAAAAATACACCCTCCACACCCTATATTTCGGTCTACGCATAGTACTTACACTGAATATTGCCAATGTTTAAAAGAGAACAAAGCTAAAAATTGGTCATGCTCATTTTTTCTTTGTAGCCTTGGTAATGTTCAATTTCTGTTACATTTAATAAGCACGTACAGTATTTGAAGTCAATTTATACAATAGAAATAAAATAGGCTCAATATACTTATTAAATCAACCATTTCCTTATAGATATTCTATTTTCTGTTTTCATATGCTTATGCCTGCTTATACAAAGGATTCTAAGTTCAAAAGGCTAAACCTATCGTCAAAATCAGTATTTCTAAGAAAACACTGCGCTATCCTTTTAAAAAACCCTCGTAGCTAAAATACTACGCTACGAGAAACTATGCTACCCTTTCATTCTATTTGAAAGTAGGCAATATTGAAAAAACTAACAAACTGGCTTAGTAAAGCAAATCAACTATATTTATATACATAAAAAAAAAATCATGAAAACAGTGCTTTAAATTTTTTAGTACTTCGCCTATACTGGTTCTGAAATGTAGATCAATTAAGAAAAAAGTGCGTTTTATGCGTCAAAGTAAAGAGTTAAAGTAACCACATAAAATGGGCAAGGATTGCACCATGCACTAGGGAGCTGCCAATCCCTCAACTTCCAGCTCTTTATGATGAAGTTTAACTTGTAACTTACTGTAACTAAATTAAGAAAAGTTGTACTGTTTTATTTTAATCATAGTAAGATTCAATTCGGTACTCTTTGATGTAGAAAGTATTTAAACAGGATTTCTTTTTAAGACAATTTCAAACAATCTTAATTTTTCGAGGGAAAACGGGCAAAAAGGATCTCGCCCTGATCCTTCAGCCCCTCCAAGTGGACCCCTGCCCCTCCATCTTGCGCAAATTTTGAAATTTGAGGCACTTCAAGATTTTATCTCAATTATTGTCTGTCTTCCAAATTTATTAATTTTCAACTTAAGTATATTTCATAGTTTCAGAAAATTACAAAAAATAGGAATACTGCTCTAAAGCGGGGCGCAATTTTATCAAAATTATAGCATAACAACCCATAGATTCAAGAATCCTTGAGTGAAGGCTTCAAGCCTCTATCTACAAAGACTCAAAAATTTTGTATTTTTTCTGAGAAGGATGGTCACTGGCACGCATTTTGATGTTTTTCCTCTTGAGATCATCGCATCGAAACATGGCTGTAGAACACTGGGGGTGACTCATTCTAAAGGGTATTTAAAGTTTATGCTCATTTTAAGCAAACAAAGATACCATGACTGCAAAATGCAGACTTATGGCATTTTGGTCATATGTACCATGACTGCAAAATGCAGACTTATGGCATTTTGCCAAAATGCCAAATGGAATTTTGGCCTGAAATATAGCCAAAAAGCTATTGAACAGTTTTGAGACTGCCAATCCATTAGAACTATTGAAAAGCTAATCTTACAGCCTCCTTATTCGAGAAGAAGTGGGCGGTAGGCTACCGGAGGTGGCTCACTATAACGGATATTTATAGTGTATCCCTTTTTAAATACAGAAAAAGACCGAACCAGCAAGCACCAATTTATGTTTTTGTTTTAGTTTTTTGCCACAAAATATGAGTTATGATCTGGATATGGCCAAAAGACTATCGGGCGCCACTTTTGAGATAGCCAATCCCTTGGAACTATTGTAGACCTTATCTTATGACCTTTCTACTCGAGAAGACGTACCTCCATATAACGGCGCATTCATTCTTAGAAATATCTACAGTTCATAAAATTGAAAGGTTAATATGGAGTATTGGTAACGGTTATTCCGTGTTACACAGAGTATTGGTAACGGTTATTCCGTGTTACACAGAGTATTGATAACGGTTATTCCGTGTTACACAGTTGCAGTATTATACGTAGTATTATACACGTAGTATTATATACGATATTATGGTCGCACCGAACACTGTTGCGGTTAAGGTAGGAAATGACGTTAGAAGTTGGTTTGGTATTAAATCAGGAGTTAAACAGGGTTGTGTTCTATCCCCTTTATATGGATCATTATGATGGACTTTGCTTTAAGGAGCACAGGAAAGACAATGGGAGACCACGGAATCAAATGGGGAGGAAAAACTCTCTTGGACTTAGATTATGCTGATGATTAAAGATTAAATTAAGCATCCTAGATTAAATTGTGTACAAAATGAATGAACTTTTAGAGGTTTTGCGAGCTGAAGGTGCTAGAATAGGTTTAAAAATTAATGTTAAGAAGACTAAGTCACTAAGGCTAGGAATAAGTGAAGATGAAAAGGTGACGTTGGGTAACGAAAAGATTGATCAGGTGGACAGCTTCTCTTACCTTGGTAGTATTATTAGTGAAGACGGTGGGAGCAGTGAAGATGTTAAAATTAGAATAGCTAAGGCTCAGGGTGTTTTTTTTTTCACGGTTAAAAAAAAGTTTGGAAGAATATGAAATTAAGTCTGCAAACCAAGGTTAGAATATTTGAAGCTACAGTGTTGACAATTCTCAAATATGGCTCTGAAGCATGGGCGCTCCGAAAAGCGGATGAAGATTTGGTAGATGTTTTCCAAAGAAATTGCCTACGGATGGTTCTGGGTACCCGGCTGACTGACCGTATTTCAAACAGTAAGCGGTACGAAAAATGTGTTTCAATCCCTCTTTCTAGGGCTATAATGAAAGAAAGGCTGAGATGGCTAGGGCACGCTCTGCGGATGAAGGATGACAGATTGCCGAAGATTGTCCTTTTCGGCTAACAATTTTTTGGCTAAACGGAAAGAAGGTTGTCCTCTTCTGGAGTGGGAGGATGTCATAAGGAAAGATTTAAAGGAAATGGGAACTTCCTGGGAGGGTAAAAAGAGGGGGACTTTGAATAGGTTGGGATGGAGGAGGGACGTTCGTACCTGTGTTGGCCTCAGGCGGCTTGGGGCTGCGGTGAGTTGCTTGTAGTAGTAGTAGCCTATTATATGCACTATTATATATCGGTCGTATAGTCTTAAACAAATAATGAAAGGGGATAGGGGATCTTTTCTTGGGGGATAAAGGTGCCGAAAGGCTTGAAAAGCCTAATACTGGATCCAGTGTTTTCAAGTTTTCAATGATATCGTCATTAAGATAAACGCTGAGGATGGGCAACAACACTTAGCAATGGTTTCAGGAGGAGGTAGGGCAGAGGAGGGAGGAATGGTTTCAGGAGGAGAATTGACAGGATTAGGAAAAGTTTTGATTAACCGGTTTTGTTTGGTTTGGTATAATTTCAGTTTAAACACTTTTTAATGACCTTATAACTTTTTGTGCTACCCAAATGGAAATTTCAGGAATGCATAGGCAGTCAACATTATGACCTCACAAATTATTTCAAGTGCCCAGCTACCCCCCCCCCCCTCTCTCCCTCGCTGTGAGTTTGCATGAATTGACATAAATTTTGTGAGCTAGGAAAAACATTCAGAGATGGATCCTGAATCCTACTGTAAACCTCCACTCCCGTATTAATTGTGAGATCTTAAAGATTCTCGGATTATAGTTCCAAACTTTGAACAACCATTCAATTCTATATCAGAGTCACAACTATCAGAATCACAACGATTTTGGGAATTGGGCGGGAGTCCTTAAACAGCAAATAAACCCCAAAACACTTCTTTTACCCTAATTTGGATGATTGATCTTTTTCGGGTTGATTCGTTTAAAACAGCTATTGGGGTTAGTATGCAATTTAATATGTGTTGCTTTATGCCGAAAATGAATATCTTACACTTGATATGTGCGATAAAATGCATTGTCTCTTATAATTCTAATGATCAGCTATTATGCTTCAAATGTAATATTAAATATCATTTCTCCTTTAAATCTTGCAACCAAAAAATGGTTTCCCAAGAAAAACTTAAAAACTTTGATTTAATTTAATGCTTAATCCCTGCAAACTATAAAAATATGATGTATGGCCACGTGCTTAGGACATTACTAAACATAAAATGGGAACATCTATATCTGTCATCAGCATTAGATGTCATCAGCATTAGATGTCATCAGCATGTCATCACCACAATCAGCGCTGATTGTGGTTCGCTACAATCGGTGTTGGTTATAACTCTCTCAACCGTTTGGCATGGATTTTTGCAAACAAACAGCACCAATGACATCAAATTAAAACATTTTTGGCCCCACTGAACCCATCTTAGTTCAATTCATGCGTGAAAACGACGATTTTTTCGTTTTTTTTCAAAACTGCAGAATTTTTAGAGCAGTAATTTAAAAACCCAAGCACTGACAATCTTTTTATTCCCACAGACAGCTATATCTCCAAAAAATAATTGACACTTTTGCTGATTTTTCGGCTATATTTTTTTCTAATTTGGCTCCAGCATTTACCAAAAGTGTAATTTGACTCGTCCTATCCATACCTGAAAATCACAAATAAAAAAAGGAAATGATAATTTCTTAGACGACGCAGCTTTTCCATTTACGAAAAATTAAGCAAGAAAAAACGGATTTTAATTTTAATAAAGCAGTGAAACAATCAATAAAAACAAATAAACACTTTAGTTAAAAAAACATTCCGAATATTTCGGCCCCACGTCCGGGAGCCTTTCTCAACGGTAAGAAAACAACAACGAATAAACGAAAAAATATTTTTAAAAAATAACACACATAGAAATACAACAACTAAACACACGAAGAAGAAAAAAAACAAATATAAATAAATAAGTAAAAAACAAACTTTGAGTTAGTGTTATGAGTTTTCGGTTTTTTGTTGTTTTTTTTCGTTCAGAAAGGCTCCCGGACGTGAGGCCGAAATATTCGGAATATCTTTTTACTAATGTGTTTATTTGTTTTTATTTATTATTTCACTGCTTTATTAAAATACCCGTTTTTTCTTGCTAATTTTTCGTAAAGGAAATGATCGGTTGTTTCAAAATTATGACGTTTTTATGGCAGTACCCCGTTGTCGTCACCGATCCCAGGTTGAATTGTAAAAAAAATTAGCAGAAATTATTTAGTTAAATTTGAAAATGTCATTTGACCATATAAATTCAAAAATATATAATCTGTTGATTTCAAAAGACATCCACACCTTCAAAGCAAAGCTGTTCCCTTTCAAGCAATTTGGTGCCATGTGTTTTTGCTTTATTTTTGATGATTTTTCGTCCATTTTTTAGGTAAGTATCAGCTGCTACCAAAACCTACAAAACTACCTATGGTTTTTTTTCGCTAAAGGTTAAATTTTCGACTGTCCCTGATTTTTTTTATGGTGCGTCGATTTCCCCTTAAAAAATTCAAAGGATCATATTTCTGTTTCAACATCCTTGGTACAATAAGTTGGGCAAAAAACTATAAAAACCTATGAAAGAGAATCTGCATATTTTTTTACAAGCATTAATTTTTAAAGCCGGATATAACTTCTAAAAAAAACTTTTTGTATTATGAACCGGAGAATCTCTGACAACCGATGCTTGTAAAAAAAAACTATTCCATTGTACTGAGTAAATCATTGCTTTCCGGGAACTGCTTTCTCCAAAGTTCTATCAAACTTATGTAGCAAGCTAAAGAAAAGGAACGGAAGTATACTTGTATATTTAAGGGTCCTCTTTGTCAGAAACTAATTTATTTCGTTGTCTGAAGCGGGGAGGAAATAGTATTTAAAAACCTCTGCAAAACAAAGTTTATCCTTACCCTAGGTTCACACCAAAGTATAATCACCTACGGAACCGTAGGTGATTATACTTTGGTTCACACAAAGGTTCTCACAGGAGCGAAATTCGCTCATTGTTGCAATTGAATTCCCAATTTTGACGATTTTTAGTTGTGTTGTCAAGCAACTTTTCGAAATGGAATATCTTTTAGAGCAACAGCAACAGCATTGAAAAACTTATTTTAAAACAATGTTGTAATTGCATCAATTAGCAATCATAAAATTGCTAATTGATGCAATTGACCAATATTGTCTATCGCAGCAATTGTTTTTTGTGAAACAAGGATTAGTCAAAAGCCTTCGTCCCCGAAAATCGATCATTTGTCTGAATTTTATATATCTTAAGTTCCAATTTATAGACATATTCTCTTTCCCTGGTTAGTTATTCAGCGAGAACTGAAAATTACTTTGGGACCAACATTTCAAACCTATGGAAAAGTACAGAAGTCCATAAAATACCATAAAAACATGGTAAACTCTAGGGTCATGGCAATCCAGAGCATAACCTTTGAAACCAAAAATCCTATAGAAATCGATTGGCTATCCTAGTTGAAAATCGTTGAAATATCGTTGATATTTCGTTGATAATAGTTGATAGTTGAAAATCGTTGATATTTCGCTGATAGTAGTTAATAATTAAAAATTAATTGGCTAATTTAGAGTTTTGTTTAGATAGGGTTTTAACCCTATCAGAGGCAACGCTGTAGCGTTGCCTATAGTAAAGGCCATACGGCTCCAATGTTTTATTATTTATTATTATTTATTTTGTTTCCCCCAGAGGCACTTCATATGGAAGGGGTTGTCGTAGAAACTTCAAAGGGGGATCATTCGATTGTAAATCGAGAGTTCTAGTGCCCTTTTAAATAGTCGAAAATGATTGGAGGGCAACTAGCCCCCCCCACGCCCACCCTTCCCCCAAACACATCCAATCAAAATTTTGAGATAGCCGTTTTGTTCAGCAGAGTTGATTTCCAGATAGAAAATAATATTTTGGAGGAGGACACTCCCCCACAACCCTCAGGGCAAGGGTTTTAAGTTATGCCCTGGGGGCATATAAGGTTTTTATAGAAGGTGTTGTCATAGAAATTTCAAAACATGCTCTTTTCATTGGAAATTAAAGAGATAGTGCCCTTTTTAATAGTCGAAAGTGATTGTAGTGTAACTAGCCCCCCCCACACCCATCATTTCCTCAAACACATCCAATCAAAATTTTCAGATAGCCATTTTGTTCAGCATTGTTGATTTTCAAATATAAAATATATTTTTGAGGAGGACACTCCCCCACAACCCTCAGGGCAAGGGTTTTAAGTTATGCCCTGGGGGCATATAAGGTTTTTATAGAAGGTGTTGTCGTAAAAACTTCAAAACAGGCTCATTCAATTGGAAATTAAAGGGCTAGTGCCCTTTTTAATAGCCGAAAATGATTGGAGGGCAACTAGCCCCCCTCATGCCCATCATTCCCCCGAACACATCCAACCAAAATTTTGAGATAGCCATTTTGTTCAGCATAGATGATTTCCAGATCGAAAATATATTTTTGAGGAGGATACTCCCCCACAACCCAAAGGGCAGGGGTTTTAAGTTATGCCCTGGGGGCATATAAGGTTTTTAAAGAAGGCGCTGTCCCAGAAACTTCAAAACATGCTCATTCGATTGGAAATTAAAGGGCTAGCGCCCTTTTTAATAGTCGACAGTTATTGGAGTGTAATTAGCCCCTTCCCCCCCCGCCCATCATTTCCCCAAACACATCCAATCAAAATTTTCCGACAACCATTTTGTTCAGCATAGTTGATTTCCAGATGGAAAATTTGTTTTTGAGGAAGACACTCCCCCACAACCCTCAGGGCAAGGGTTTTAAGTTATGCCCTGGGGGCATATACGCATTTTATAGAAGGCATTGTTGTAGAAACTTCAAAACAGGCTCATTCGATTGGAAATTAAAGGGTTAGTGCCCTTTTTAATAGTCAAAAGTGATTGGAGTGCGACTAGCCCCCCCCCCCCCACGGCCATCATTTCCCCAAACACATCCAATCAACGTTTTGTGATAGCCGTTTTGTTCAGCGTAGTTGATTTCCAGATATAAAATATGTTTTTGAGGAGGACACTCTCCCAAAACCCTCATGGCAAGGGTTTTAAGATATGCCCTGGGGGCATATAAGGTTTTTGTAGATGGTGTTGTCGTAGAAACTTCATAAAAGGCTCATTCGATTGGAAACTCAAAGGGATAGTGCCCTTTTTAATAGTCGAAAGTGATTTCAGGGCAACTAGCCCCCCCCCCCCACGCCCATTATTTCCCCAAACACATCCAATAAAACTTTTGAGATAGCCATTTTGTTCAGTGTAGTTGATTTCCATATAGAAAATTTGTTTTTGAGGAGGACACTCCCCCGCCACTCTTAGGCAAGAGTTTTAAGTTATGCCCTAGGGGCATATAAGGTTTTTATAGAAGGCGTTGTCGTAGGAACTTCAAAACAGGCACATTCAATTGGAAATTCAAAGGGCTAGTGACCTTTTTGATAGTCGAAAGTGAATGGAGGGCAGCTAGCCCCCCCACACCCATCATTCCCCCAAAGACATCCAATCAAAATTTTGAGATAGCCATTTTGTTCAGCGTAGTTTATTTTCAGATAAAAAATATGTTTTTGAGGAGGACAATCCCCCACAACCCTCAGGGCAAGGGTTTTAAGTTATGCACTGGGGGCATATAAGGTTTTTATAGAAGGTGTTGTTATAGAAACTTCAAAAAAGGCTCTTTCGATTGGAAATTCCGAGGGATAGTGCCCTTTTTAATAGTCGATAGTGATTTAAGGGCAACTAACCCCCCTCTCACGCCCACCTCTTCCCCAAACACATCCAATCAAAATTTTAAGACAGCCGTTTTTTCAAACGTAGTTTGAAGTTCTGGAAATTAGGTCTTTGAGGATTACAACTCCCCCAAAGCCCTCAGGGCAAGGGTTGTAATTTAAGGATTCTCCGAATCCTTCATATTATTTCTTATGGAAGGGACGCTCGTATAAACTTTAGAGAGGGCTCATTTGATTGAAAATTAAAAGTTCTTGTTCACTTTTTAAGAGTTAAAAGAGATTGAAGGGCAATTAGTCCCTCTCCCTCCTCCACGCCCTAAATGCATCAGATAAAAATTTTGAGATATACATTTTGTTAAAATAGTTCAAAGATCTGATAACAAAAATCTCCGGTGTAGACAAAGCCCACCAGGGCCCAGGGGTAGGCGTTGTAAGTTATTTCCTGGGGTATAACTTATTAAAGGGGGTTTATAACTTATGGGAAGGGGTTTTGTATGGGAAGAACACATAGGAAATCTATTATAATTATCCAATTATAAGGTTTAAATACATACTCTGTGATAGATGCAAAATTGCTTTGGCACACAAATTCCTATTAAGGTCAATTCCAAACAGTCGTGATCCCTTTGTGTCAGCAAGTGAAATGTTCTAAATCCCCTTATTGGAACTGTTTTTTCAATCCATTCATTGTTGTCAATTGCTGTCCACAAGTTATGCAAGCTGTCTATTATTCATATATAAGGTTTTTATCAAAGAAGTAATCGTATAGACTTTGAAGAAAGCCTCATTTGATTTAAATTGAAAGTTCTAGATCCGTTTTTTAAAGTCAAGAATAATCGCACAGTAAGCACCCCCTCCCCATGCCATAAAAACTTGAAACTTTTTGCAATCAAAAACGAACAAAAATTATTTAAAAAAAAAAAATCCGAAAAATACGTTTTTCAAAGAAAATTAAAGGAAGTTTTAAAATTAAGATCATAATATTAAAATACTTTTTAAAATTCAAACTCAAAACGACCAGAAATTACTATTAAAGAATAAATGATACCCAAAAGGACAGAAATTAAATAAACAATCATAGCAAAAAACATACAACAAGTAATAATATAAATGAATAAATAGATCTTAAAGCGAGTAATGCTTAGATTGAATATGAAAATTAAGCTTAAAACGAAAACAAATATTTTTCTATTAAAGTATAAATGAAACTTACAACGAACAGAAATTAAATAAACAATCAATGCGAGAAAACATACAATATATATTAATGTATATGAATAAATAAATCTTAAAACGAGTGAAAATTGAATTTAATATACAAATCAAGTTAGAATCGAATAAAAATAACTACAAACAAGAGTTTGGGTATCGCCTCACTGCAGAAGCCTAAAACCTACTGCGTCATTGGCGCTTTACTGAAAACGAATTATATTACAAATGTTTTCTTTTGTACTTAATATTGAAAATAAATAATAAAATTACAGTAAAATTTTGAACTGATGAGCTTTTAGCAATTAATATCATTATGCATCAAATATTCAGTTTAATTTATTATTTCTTTTCAAGTTTGGTCAAGACAAATATAGTTTCACTACAAGCAAAATTTGGATACTGCCCCCTTCTTTAACTGTAAAAACCTAAAGCCTTCTGCGTCATTGGTGCTTCACTGAAAACGAATTACTCGCATATTACAAATTTATTATTTTCCAGTTCTTACAGCATTGAAAATGAAAATAAAAATTACAGTTAAAAAAAAATCTTGAACCGATGGATCTTTTAACAATTAATATCATTATATATCTAATATTCAATTTGCTTTGTTTATACTTTCCAAGACTGTTCAAGACTCATATAGTTTTGCCATTTTTTTTTTTAACTCTGCCATTTTTTTGTAACTAATCGTGTTAGTTTGTTATGAAAACATTCTATGGCTTCTAGGCATTTCTATTTGAGCGGAAAACTGCACCTTAAACTTTTTAGAACATACATTTCCTTGCATGAAACTCCAAAATATAATAAAATGTCAAGTTTCGAAGTGTTCCACCACTAGCAAGCAAGTGCCATTGGTATTTTTGAATCCGCATGGTCAATTTAGGGCGTGGAGGGTAGGCTAATTCTCGTAGCAGCCCCATTCCGTCGTGGTATGGTTCACATTTTCAACACCAGGCGTCCGGACTATCATATAATCTACCAAGCATACAACTACCCCAAATCAGTATCAATAAATAAATGAAACCCAAAACGAACAAAAATTAAAATAAATATTAGAGTCAAACTCAAAACGAGCATAAATTAATGTGAGTAGGGTTCAAAACCCCTATGCTTTCTAAAAGCCAGAATATAATTTGTACTTTACCGAAAAAAAAATTCAAATGAGTTTACTGAAAAAAAAAAATGTGCATTGTCAATTTAATATGCATATGCTGATATTTATTCCCTAAAATCTTAATTAATTTTTGATTTCTTAGTTACAAAAGTGAAAATATTTCAAAGAATTGTTTCAGTAAAGCGCCAATGACGCATTAGGTTTTAGGCTTCTGCAGTGAGACGATACCCCAACTCTTGTTTGTAGTTTTTTTTATTCAATTCAAACTTGATTTGCATATTCAATTTAAGTTTCACTCGTTTTAAGACTTATTTATTCATTTACATTAATATATATTGTATGCTTGTTCGCATTGATTGTTTATTTAATTTCTGTTCTTTTTATCTTTCATTTATAATTTAATAGCAAAATGTTTCTTTTCGTTTTAAGCTTGATTTTCATATTCAATCTAAGCATTATTCGCTTTAAGATGTATTTATTCATTAATATTATTACTTGTTGTATGTTTTTTGCTATGATTAATTATTTAATTTCTGTTCGTTTTGGGTGTCATTTATTCTTTAATAGTAATTTCTGGTCGTTTTGAGTTTGAATTTTAACAGGTATTTGTATCTCTTGAGCTTAAGTTTAAAATGGCCTTCACTTTTCTTTGAAAAACTTTTTTTTCGGAAAGTTTTTTTTTAATTAATACTTTCAAAAGAGGTGTTCCGTGGCATAGAACAGCAGAAACCGGCACTCTATATTGATGTTATTTATCTTATTATTAAATAAACATCTTGGGAGGGTGTACAGAGGAGGCTTTGAATAGATTGAAATTGAGGAGGAAGGTGCGTAGCTGTGCTGGCCTCAGGCGGCTTGTTGCTGCATTGAGTTGTCAGTTGTAGCAGTGGATAATTTTTATCAAGTTGAGTAAGTCGGGTACATACATTATTGAATGGTGTTGTATTTAGGTAGTTTTTGTCATACGAATTTGTACATAAGTGCTCTTCCCGTCTTTCACTGTCGGCTTTCTTCGGTAAATTGAAGTACAATTTTAGTCAGCAGTCCTGTTCCTGCTTCTGTCGAATCAATACACTATCGAATTTCTTCAAAATGTTACCTAGACTTATCTAATCTAACACCTAGACAATCTACATCCTAGACAATAATCCTAGACAATCTAGACTAATCTAGCAGCATTACTTCAGACCTTGGGAAAAAACAACAACAAAAATCATTTTTGCAAAAAGTTATATTCAAAGGGATTCCTAAATCTTACAGCGGAGAACTAAGGTTTCTTCCAATTTGTTTTGAAGATCACACAATAAGATTTAGTGTGTAACAGAACCCTGTTGTAGAAGATTTTTATTTTTTTGCCAGGGGTGATCGCGTCGAACCAACGGTGCCGAAAGATTGGGGAAGGGCGTATTTGAACGGAAAATAGAAGTACTAATGCCTTTTTCAACTGACTAAAAACATTGAAAGGCAGCTAACCCCCCTCCAATGCCACTTTTTTCTCCAAAAACGTCTGACCAAAATTTTTAGATATTTTTGAGATACTGAGATATTTGAGTTTTTAGAGTTTGTTTTCTTTATTTTACAGTCAATCTGCCCATGTCAGATAGATTAGATTTACAGTAATAATGATAGATTACGGTTGTTATAATTCATCCAACACTCAAGTCACTATAACGAATTTTATGACTTAAAAAAAGAGTTAAAATCTAAGTGATTTTTTATTCTTTAATAAACAAAGATATAAAAACTAGAGAATCAACATTTCTCCCAAAAATCCTGATCAAATTGACAAGAATAAATCTACTCTCTCCTCTCATGTATTGCGTTTTTGTTCAACATACACAAACAGCTTGATTTATTTCTTTTCCAAAATACCTAAATAATATTTTCTAAACATGAAACCAAATGCTTCCGCTTTTTTGTTTAGATATACACCTTTCTTCTGTGCTAAATTTTGCTCTATATTTACTTTTTATTACAGCACCTACTAGAAACCCTGCTTTGCATAAATACATCATTGAAGATGGAATTTGAATCGGCATAGCTTTATCGCTTGGAAAAGATATTTATCTGTTATTGAAATCTGATTTCAGTCAATTCCCTGCTGTCAGATTTTTCTTTCAGGCTGTTATTGAAAAATAACTCGACAAGATTATCTTCTTCTTCTGAATTTTGGTTCTTTGTTGCTATTGAAGAAGAACAAGAGTATAATTTACTATTTTTAGTTCCTTCTTTTTTTTTTTTAAAAAAAAAGCTTTTTAGAGTCATTTTAGACTCTATATATAGTCTCTATATAGACTCTATATAGTCATTCTTAGCTCATTTTAGAGTCATCACACTTAGTATATTTTTTCGTTTTTTATCTATATTTTATCAGCTTTTTTTCTTATAGTTGGCGTATGTGACAGGAATGATGTATATTTGCATTATTTATTTAATTGTGTCGTAATTGTATTTTAATTGCTTATGACTAAGCAGTGCTGAATTACTCTGAGTCTCGATTTTCAACGCAGGCATTTGCTACAGGTGAATGACCCCCTATCAATAGCACAATAAGTGCCAGATACCTGATCTGGCTCAATGAATATTGACTGAAGTGACACCCAAGCAAGCTAGTGATTACAGAAGGCAAAGAATAATCGAGAGATACGAACGGATATGACCGATTGGTAGAACGCGTCAAACCCCAAACAACAACAACAACATTCTTCTTCTACTTCAGCTTTTTCCCATACTTAGAAATAAAATTAGGAGAATAATAGGTTTCATACCCCTCTCCCCGCAAAAATGGGAAAAACACAATTTTAATCGTTTTGCTTCTTTGAAGGATAATTTGGGTCAGTGTTTGAGAAGAGGGAGACTTGTATAAGGGTCATTCAGACGGATCACTAATGTAAAATAGATCTTGAATCCATATACAATTATCAATATTTCCATATTTAACGTAACCTCAAGTCAGATAATTAGTTGTGATAAGTGCTCCACAAGAACAATTTTTACACAGGAAAAAAAATGGAGAACTTTCCTACAATTCCGTGGCAAAAAGGTTTGCTTTAATTACATTGGTTTAAGTCTGTGACGTAATTTGTTTGCAGACTTTCTAATTGAATGGATTTTCAATCGTTATTAAATTAAAAAAAAAATTTAAACTGATACTAAGGAGCAACGTTAAAACTTAAATGAACAGAAATTATTAGGTATGTGAATTGAGTCGCTGCCTCCTCAATACCTCGCTCTTTTCGCTAAAGTTCTAATTTTGTCCCAATTCCTTGAGAATGACTCCTAAATCACAAAGGCCGTTTAATAAGAAATAAAATCACATTTAAAGGTACTAAAAAAATGTTAGCGTAAAGAGCGAGGCATTGAAGAGGCGGCGACTTCCTTCATATACCTAATAATTTCCGTTCGTTTTCAGCTTTAACGTTGCACCACTCCAATTGCCAATCGAATTAGCCCTTTTCGAAGTTTCTACGACAACTCCTTCGATATGAAGTGCCCTAGTATGGAAAAAAATATAATACATTGTGCCAACATCGTTCTTTACTTAGGCAGTGCGATCTCGCTGTCTATGATCAGAGAACCCTACTGTAGATGTTTTCGAGCTCCTATCTGCAAAAATGAGGAATTCTGTATTTTTTGCCAGAAGAAAGATCACGGATGCGTGTTTATTTGTTTTACGATCACGGCCACGGATACGTGTTAACTTTTTCATTTTTTTCCTAGCGGTGATCGTACCGACCCAGTGGTCCTAGAATATCGTAAGAGGGCTCATTTGACCGGAAATTAAAAGTTCCAGAGCTCTTTTTAAGTGAACAAAAAGAATGGAGGGCAACTAGGCCCCTTCCCCGCCCCTTTTCTCCCAAAATCGTCCGATCAAGATTTTGGGGTAGCTATTTTGTTCATCATAGTTTAAAGGCCCAATAACTATGCCTTTGGGTATAACAGGATCACCCCACAGCCCCAAGGTAAGAATCTGTAAGTTATAAGATTTGCCCATTGTTTACGCATAGTATTTGTTATTTGAAAGTATGTATACATTTTCGGGTGGGAGGGGGAAGAATTTTCTGCTGGGGATTTTTCTATGGGGAGGGAAGTTTTCAAGGGATAAAATTATCAGGGGAAATTATACACTGGGGGAATTTGCCGGAAATCCTATACAAAATTATTTTTATGTGTATTGCTTTTTCATTTCCGTCCCAATTTTACGCGTGGAGTTGTTAAGGGTAATTGTCCGTGGTAAATTTTCACCGGGATTAAATTGTGTAGAGGATATTTCCGTGGCAAGAAGATTTGTCCATGGAGGATGGGCCAGATTTCCTGGCATAATTTAAAAAACAATCTGAAATTAAATAAAAAAAAAACAAGTTTTTCAACTGAAAGTAAGGAACAAAAATCATTACGTATATAAAGGGGATTGCCCCCTTCTCAAAACCTTACTCTTTACGCTAAAGTTTGAATTTTGTCACAATTCTTTAAGAATGACTCCTGAAACACAAGGTTCGTTTAATTAGAACAACAAGTAGTTTTTTTAAAGTACTAAAAAGCGTTAGCGTAAAGAATGAGGTATTGAGGAGGGGGCAATCCTTTTCATTATAATTTGCTATAATGTAAAGGATTGGGCAAAACTGATGGGTTTGCTTTAGCTTTGAATTACGATTGCGGGTTTTAACTTGTTTCTTACGTACTTCAGCATAGAGAATGCTTTTAAGTGCATTTTAGAATGGACTTGATACAATCGACTTCTAAAATATTTTTGTTGAAATTGAGAATGTAATTTACTTCAATAGCTCGGTACACGATGAAGACTACTATGGGCCACCTGGGTCTAGAATTTAAACTTGCAGAAGAAATATACAGCAATCAGCAAACCCAATCCTTTACGTTATAATTTCTCTTCTTTTTAAGTTTTAATGTTGTGACTTACTTTCAGTTGAAAAAAAAACTTGTTTTTATAATTTATTGTTTAAGAAGTTTTGTATGTAACGGACAAGAAGAGAAGAATTTTTGCAATCTTCCATTTGGATTTACGTCTCACTTAAAATTTCTGCAAAATGTCACCTAGACCATTCATAATCGCAATAAACATGTTAGTTTAAGAAGTGTGGTAAAAAATAAAAGCGATTTTTTTTGTACGAGGTGATATCTAATGTGATAATCAATGTGGTATTCTTCTATATTATTATTCTATATATTATTCTTTACACAAGCGCAAAGAAGAAAACATTTGAAGATAGGGTTTGATGTTGGCTTCTGCTTGTGTTTACACGGAGTGTTAAGCAATTACTTACGGCCCTTAAAAAGGGCAATAGATCTTTCAATTTATTATCATTTACCCTCTTCTCAAGTTTTTACGACCCCATCTGCCGTATGGAATGGTAAGAAAAAAAATTATGCAGGGTGAACGGAGGCATCACAAAGGTAATGGCTCTGATTTGAAAAAAAATTACATATTTATTTTAATTTGACTCTTAACCAAAACAATAGTAGAGGTGACCCTATTGATCGTGTCACCCAACCCTGCTGCCACCTACAACTTTTTTTGCACCTCAAATAAGGGCATAGCCTCCCTAGGGAGAACACGTGGTTAATGGGGTCAATGACCTAAATTTCACAACAACAACATCGACCTTGACATTCGCTGAGAGCGTGCACTTACAACAACAAAAACCCGGAATTTGGAACACCAGTGCTGTCGACCTCAATTCACCTATCGTGAATCAATAATTCCCCTTAGAAACAACAAATTAATTTCCCTGTCTTGACAGATCAATCAATCAATGACATCATCTATCAGACTTTTAAAATTTTCGGCTAGAAACGATTCTCCAGGAATAGATCCAAGTCATTAATGTCTTTGCCTCGGAAACAACTCTTTTGGTCGAACTCCAAAGGATATTAATAACCAAAGGCCATGGAAACAATTAGGCAAGAAGCATCTTAGTGATGAATTGTTTTAGCGCGCGAAAAGGTTTCATATTAATTTGAAATGCGTTAGCGCAGAGATGCCAATAACAAAGGAACACGCTGAATTTATGTTTAGGGATTATTTGGGCGAAACCGTTTTAGACAGGTTATGGAACTATTTCGGCGAAACGGTTAGAGACATTTTAAAAGATGATTTTAGGAAAGATTTTAGAAGAGAATTTAATGGTGAAACTCTGTGGCCGTTATAATACACAAGTTTCATTTGAACAGTGTTTTGAGGTCCTCTAACCCAACCCCAAAGGGTTCCAATCCTCCTACCCCAACCCCGAAGGAAGTCCCGGTCCTCAAAAGCCCCCCAAGCTCCCAAAGGCCCTCCACCGGTCCCCAAATGCCCCCAGGCCCCCAACTGTCCCCCCGGACCCTCAAAGGCCCCCCAAGCTCCCAAAGGGCCACCAGCGCCCCCAAAGGCCCACCCAGACCCCCAAAGGCCATCCCCGGGCCCCCCAAAGGCCCATCGAGCTCCCAAAGGACCAACGGGGTTCCAAAGGCCCTCCACCGGTCCCCAAATGCCCCCCAGGCCCCCAACTGTCCTCCCGGACCCTCAAAGGCCCTCCCTGTGCCCCAAAGGGTCACCGGCCCCCCCAAAGGCCCACCCAGACCCCCAAAGGCCATCCCCGGGCCCCCCCAAGGCCCAAGCGAGCTCCCAAAGGACCAACGGGGTCCCAAAGGCCCTCCACCGGCCCCCAACTGTCCCAAATGCCCTCCCATGGTCCTCAAAGGTCCCCCGGGCTCCCAAAGGGCCACCGGTGCCCCAAAGGCCCTCCACCGGTCCCCCGGCGCCCCAAAGGCCCACCCAGACCCCCAAAAGCCATCTCCGGACCCCCAAGCCCAACCCAGTAGGGTTTGGTTGTGGGTTACCGTGTCACAGTTACATTTTCTTGATTTTTCAAAGTTCATTCTGAATTTCTTTCGTTGAAATGCAAGAGTTGGAATATTTCAGTAGCGTTAGGTTGTGGTTTACCTTGTCACAGTTACATTTTCTTGATTTTTCAAAGTTCATTCTGAATTTCTTTCATTGAAATGCAAGAGTTGGTATATTTCATTAGTTTTTGGTTGTGGTTTAACTTTTCAAATTTACATTTTCTTTATTTTTAAAATTTAATTTTGAATTTCTTTCTTTGAAATGCAAGAGTTGGAATATTTCAGTAGTGTTTGGTCGTGGTTTACCTTGTCACATTTACATTTTCTCGATTTTTCAAAGTTCATTTTGAATTTCTTTTGTTGAAATGCAAGAGTTGGAATATTTCAGTAGAGTTCGGTTGTGGTTTACCTTGTCAAAGTTACATTTTCTTGATTTTTCAAAGTTCATTCTGAATTTCCTTTGTTGAAATGCAAGAGTTGGAATATTTCAGTAGTGTTTGGTTTTGGTTTACCTTGTCACAGTTACATTTTCTTGATTTTTCAAAACTCATTTTGAATTTACTTTGTTGAAATGCAAGAGTTGGACTATTTCAGTAGTGTTTGGTTGTGGTTTACCTTGTGACAGTTAAATTTTCTTGATTTTTCAAAGTTCATTTTGAATTTCTTTCATTGAAATGCAAGAGTTGGAATATTTCAGTAGTGTTTGGTTGTGGTTTACCTTATCAAAGTTACATTTTCTTGATTTTTCAAAGCTCATTTTGAATTTCCTTTTTTGAAATGCAAGAGTTGGAATATTTCAGTTGTGTGTGGTTGTGATTTACATTGTCAAATTTACATTTTCTTTAATTTTCATAGTTAATTATGAATTTCTGTCGTTGACATGCAAGAGTTGGAATATTTCTGTAGTGTTTGGTCATGGTTTACTTTGTCACATTTACATTTTCTTGATTTTTTAATGATAATTTGAATTTCTGTGTTTGTAATTCACGAGTTGGAATAATTCAGTATCGTTTGGTTGTGGTTTAACTTGTCAAAGTTACATTTTCTTGATTTTTCAAAGTTCATTTTGAATTTCATGTGTTGAAATGCAAGACTTGGAATATTTCAGTAGTGTTTGGTCGTGGTTTACCTTGTCACAGTTACATTTTCTTGATTTTTCAAAGTTCATTCTGAATTTCTTTCGTTGAAATGCAAGAGTTGGAATATTTCAGTACCGTTCGGTTGTGGTTTACCTTGTCACAGTTACATTTTCTTGATTTTTCAAAGTTCATTTTGAATTTCTTTCATTGAAATGCAAGAGTTGGAATATTTCAGTAGTGTTTGGTCGTGGTTTACCTTGTCACAGTTACATTTTCTTGATTTTTCAAAGTTCATTTTGAATTTCTTTCGTTGAAATGCAAGAGTTGGAATATTTCAGTAGTGTTTGGTCGTGGTTTACCTTGTCACAGTTATATTTTCTTGATTTTTCAAAGTTCATTTTGAATTTCTTTTGTTGAAATGCAAGAGTTGGAATATTTCAGTAGCGTTTGGTTGTGGTTTACTATGTCAAAGTTACATTTTCTTGATTTTTCAAAGTTCATTTTGAAGTTCCTTTGTTGAAATGCAAGAGTTGGACTACTTCAGTAGTGTTTGGTTTTGGTTTAACTTGTCAAAGTTATATTTTCTTGATGTTTAAAAATTCATTTTTAATTTAATTGGTTGAAATGCAAGAGTTGGAATATTTCAGTAGTGTTTGGTTGTGGTTTACCTTGTCACAGTTACATTTTCTTGATTTTTCAAAGTTCATTTCGAATTTCTTTCGTTGAATTGCAAGAGTTGGAATATTTCAGTAGTGTTTGGTTGTGGTTTACTTTGTCACAGTTACATTTTATTGATTTTTTAAAGTTCATTTGAATTTGTTTTGTTTAAATGAATGAGTTTGAATATTTCAGTAGGGTTTGGTTTTGATTTACCTTGTCAAAGTTACATTTTCTTGATTTTTCAAAATTGATTTTGAATTTCCTTTGTTGAAATGCAAGAGTTGGAATATTTCAGTAGTGTTTGGATGTGGTTTACCTTGTCACAGTTACATTTTCTTGATTTTTCAAAGTTCATTTGTATTTATTTCATTGAAATTCAAGAGTTGGAATATTTCAGTAGTGTTTGGTTGTGGTTTACCTTGTCACAGTTACATTTTCTTGATTTTTCAAAGTTCATTTTGAATTTCTTTCGTTGAAATGCAAGAGTTGGAATATTTCAGTAGTGTTTTGACGTGGTTTACCTTGTCACAGTTACATTTTCTTGATTTTTCAAAGTTCATTTTTAATTTCCTTCGTTGAAATGCAAGAGTTGGACTATTTCAGCAGTGTTCGCTTTTGGATTTCCTTGTCACAGTTAAATTTTACTGATTTTTCAAAGTTCATTTTGAATTTCTTTCGTTGAAATGCAAGAGTTGGAATATTTCAGTAGTGTTTTGTCATGGTTTACCATGTCACAGTTACATTTTCATGATTTTTCAAAGTTTATTTTGAATTTCTTTCTTTGAAATGCAAGAGTTGGAATATTTCAGCAGTTTTTGGTTGTGGTTTACCTTGTGACAGTTACATTTTCATGATTTTTCAAAGATCATTTCAAATTTCTTTCCTTGAAATGCAAGAGTTTGAATATTTCAGTAGTGTTTGGTTATGGTTTACCTTGTCACAGTTACATTTTCTTGATTTTTCAAAGTTCATTTCGAATTTCTTTCTTTGAACTGCAAGAGTTGGAATATTTCAGTGGTGTTTGGTTATGGTTTACCTTGTCACAGTTACATTTTCCTGATTTTTCAAAGTTCATTTTGAATTTCTTTCGTTGAAGTGCAAGAGTTGGACTATTTCAGTAGTGTTTGGGTGTGGTTTACCTTGTCACAGTTACATTCTCTTGATTTTTCAAAGTTGATTTTGAATTTCTTTCATTGAATTGCAAGAGTTGGAATATTTCAGTAGTGTTTGGTTGTGGTTTACCTTGTCACAGTTATATTTTCTTGATTTTTCAAAGTTCATTTTGAATTTCTTTCGTTGAAATGCAAGAGTTGGAATATTTCAGTAGTGTTTGGTTGTGGATTACCTTGTCACAGTTACATTTTCTTGATTTTTCAAAGTTCATTTTGAATTTCTTTCGTTGAAATGCAAGAGTTGGAATATTTCAGGAGTGTTTGGTTGTGGTTTACCGTGTCACAGGTACATTTTCATGATTTTTCAAAGTTGATTTTGTATTTCTTTCGTTGAAATGCAAGAGTTGGAATATTTCAGTAGTGTTTGGTTGTGGTTTACCTTGTCACAGTTACATTTTCTTGATTTTTCAAAGTTCATTTTGAATTTCTTTCGTTGAAATGCAAGAGTTGGACTATTTCAGTAGTGTTTGGTTGTGGTTTACCTTGTCAAAGTTAAATTTTCTTGATTTTTCAAAGTTCATTTTGAATTTCTTTCGTTGAAATGCAAGAGTTGGAATATTTCACTAGTGTTTGGTTGTGGTTTACCTTGTCACAGTTACATTTTCTTGATTTTTCAAAGTTCATTTGAATTTCTTTCATTGAAATGCAAGAGTTGGAATATTTCAGTAGTGTTTGGTTGTTGTTTACCTTGTCACAGTTAAATTTTCTTGATTTTTCAAAGTTCATTTTGAATTTCTTTCGTTGAAATATAATAGTTGGAATATTTCAGTAGTGTTTGATCGTGGTTTATCTTGTCACAGTTAAATTTTGATGATTTTCCAAAGTTCATTTTGTATTTCTTTCTTTGAAATGCAAGAGTTGGACTATTTCAGTAGTGTTTGGTTGTGGTTTACCTTGTCAAAGCTACATTTTCATGATTTTTCAAAGCTCATTTTGAATTTCTTTCGTTGAAAAGCAAGAGTTGGAATATTTCAGTAGTGTTTGCTTATGGTTTACATTGTCACAGTTACATTTTCTTTACTTTTCAAAGTTAAATTGAATTTCTTTCGTTGAAATGCAAGAGTTGGACTATTTCAGTAGTGTTTGGTTATTGTTTAACTTTTCACAGTTAAATTTTCTTGATTTTTCAAAGTCCATTTTTAATTTATTTAGTTGTAAATCAATAGTTGGAATATTTCAGTGGTGTTTGGTATTTATTTAACTTGTCACAGTTACATTTTCCTGATTTTTCAAAGTTCATTTTGAATTTCTATCGTTGAAATGCAAGAGTTGGACTATTTCATTAGTGTATGGTTGTGGTTTAGCTTGTCACAGTTACATTTTAATGATTTTTCAAAGTTCATTTTGAATTTATTTACTTGAAAAGCAAGAGTTGGAATATTTCAGTAGTGTTTGGTTGTGGTTTACCTTGTCACAGTTACATTTTCTTGATTTTTCAAAGTTCATTTTGAATTGCTTTCGTTGAAATGCAAGAGTTGGAATATTTCAGTAGTGTTTGGCTATGGTTTACCTTGTCACAGTTACATTTTCTTGATTTTTCAAAGTTCATTTTTAATTTATTTCGTTGAAATTCAATAGATGGAATATTTCAGTAGTGTCTGGTCGTAGTTTACCTTGTCACAGTTGCATTTTCTAGATTTTTCTAAGTTCTTTTTGAATTAATTTCCTTTAACTGCAAGAGTTGGACTATTTCAGGAGCGTGTGGTGGTGGGGTCAAGTCCCAAAGTTAAAGGTTATTGATTTTTCAATGCTAATTAAGAATTTATATAGACTATATGCAAGAGTTTGACTCTTTCAGTAGTGTTTGCTTATGGGTTACCTTGTAAAAGTTACATTTTCTTGATTTTTCAATGTTCATTTTGAATTTCTTTCGTTCTAATGCAAGAGTTGGACTATTTCTCTGGAGTGTGGTTGTGGTTTAACTTGTCACATTTACATTTTCTTGATTTTTCAAAGTTCATTTTTGAATTTCTTTCGTTGAAAAGCAAGAGTTGGAATATTTCAGTAGTGTTTGATTGTGGTTTACCTTGTCACAGTTACATTTTCTTGATTTTTCAAAGTTCATTTGAATTTCTTTCGTTGAAATGCAATAGTTGGAATATTTCAGCAGTGTTTGGTTGTGGTTTACCTTGTCACAGTTACATTTTCTTGATTTTTCAAAGTTCATTTATAATTTATATCTTTTTAATGAATTTTATTTAATATTTCAGTAGTGTTTGTTTGTGGTTTACCGTGTCACTGTTACATTTTCTTGATTTTTCAAAGTTCATTTGAATTTCTTTCGTTGAAATGCAAGAGTTGGAATATTTCAGTAGCGTTCGGTTGTGGTTGAAATTGTTACTGTAGATGTATATGTATTTTTCAATCCA
Source organism: Artemia sp. Qi Xiang Cuo (assembly GCF_049724085.1). NCBI lineage: Eukaryota > Metazoa > Arthropoda > Branchiopoda > Anostraca > Artemiidae > Artemia > Artemia sp. Qi Xiang Cuo. The sequence goes on from NC_142800.1 coordinate 23,446,904, forward strand.
TTTTTGAAGGTCTGACGTTTCACATCATGTGACGGACTTGGCCATGAGTATTTGCGTATGTATGATATTGAACCTATTTCAGTTTATTTAATCTCCCTTGTATATTTGAATTTTTTTCGTGTTAAAGAAAGTTTTTGACTATGTATGTGTTGGGTTCGTATGGTTTACATTCAAGAATGTTGGGAATATTGTTTTTTATATTTTAAGTTTGAATTTATTTCATTGAAATGTAAGAGTTGGAATATTTCAGTGGTCTTTGGTTATGGTTCACCTTATCACAGTTACATTTTCTTGATTTTCAAATTCATTTTGAATTTCTTTCATTGAAATGCATGAGTTGGAATATTTCACTAGTGTTTGGTCCTGGTTTACCTTGCCACTTTTACACACATGTGCCTATCATGAGTGCTCATGATAAGTTAACCTAACCTTTTCCGGTGAGTATGGTTAGGTTAGACTAGATTAAGTTAGGTTAGATTAGGTTAGGTTAGGTTAGCCTACGTACGCTTCACTTAGGTTAGCTTAGGTTAGGTGAGAGACATGCCCTAAGTTAGGTGTATGATTAGGTTAGGTTAGGTTAGATTAAGTTAGGTTAGGTTAAGTTAGGTTAGGCTAGGTTAGCCTACGTACGCGTGCGTACGTAGGCTAACCTAGCCTAACCTAACTTAACCTAACCTAACTTAATCTAACCTAACCTAACCTAATCATACACCTAACTTAGGGCATGTCTCTCACCTAACCTAAGCTAACCTAAGTGAAGCGTACGTAGGCTAACCTAACCTAATCTAACCTAACTTAATCTAGTCTAACCTAACCATACTCACCGGAAAGGGTTAGGTTAACTTATCATGAGCACTCATGATAAGCACATGTGTGTACATGTGTATACATGTGTGTTAATGTGGCAAGGTAAACCAGAACCAAACACTAGTGAAATATTCCAACTCATGCATTTCAATGAAAGAAATTCAAAATGAATTTGAAAATCAAGAAAATGTAACTGTGATAAGGTGAACCATAACCAAACACCATTGAAATATTCCAACTCTTGCATTTCAACGAAAGAAATTCGAAATGAACTTTGAAAAATCAAGAAAATGTAACTGTGACAAGGTAAACCATAACCAAACACTACTGAAATATTCCAACTCTTGCATTTCAACGAAAGAAATTCAAATGAACTTTGAAAAATCAAGAAAATGCAACTGTGACAAGGTAAACCAAAAGCAAACACCACTGAAATATTCCAACTCTTGCATTTCAACTAAAGAAATTCAAATGAGCTTTGAAAAATCAAGATAATGCAACTGTGACAAGGTAAACCACAACCCAACGCTACTGAAATATTCCAACTCTTGCATTTCAACGAAAGTAATTCAAATTAACTTTGAAAAATCAAGAAAATGTAACTTTGACAAGGTAAACCAAAACCAAACCGAACACAACAAAACCAAATATATCATTTCAACCAAATAAATTAAAAATTAACTTTTAAAAATAAAGAATATGTAACTGTGACATGGTAAACCACAACCATACACTGCTGAAATATTCCAACTCATGCATTTAAACGAATTAAATACAAATGAACCATTAAAAATCTAGAAAATGTAACTGTGACAAGGTAAACCACAAGCAAAAACTAATGAAATATTCCAACTCTTGCATTTCAACAAAAGAAATTCAAAAATGAAATTTGAAAAATAAAGAAAATGTAAATTTGACAAGGTAAACCACAACCAAACACTACTGAAATAGTCCAACTCTTGCATTTCAACGAAAGAAATTCAAAATGAACTTTGAAAAATCAAGAAAATGTAACTGTGACAAGGTAAACCACAATCAAACACTACTGAAATATTCCAACTCTTGCATTACAACGAAAGAAATTCAAAATGAACTTTGAAAAATAATTAAAATGTAACTGTGACAAGGTAAACCACAACCCCACGCTACTGAAAGAGTCCAACTCTTTCACTTCAATGAGATAACTACAAAATTAGCTTTGAAAAATCAAGAAAATGTAACTGTGACACGCTAAACCACGACCAAACACTATTGAAATATTACAGGTCTATCTTTTCAATGAAAGCAATTAAAAATTAACTTTGAAAAATCATGAAAATGTAACTGTGACAAGTTACACCATAGCCAAACACTACTGAAATATTCCAACTCTTGCATTGCAAGGAAAGAAATTCAAATGAACTTTGCAAATTCATGAAAATGTAACTGTGACAAGTTACACCATACACAAACACTATTTACATAGTCCAACTCTAGCTATTCAACGACCGAAATTCTAAATGAACTTTGAAAAATCATGAAAATGTAACTGTGACAAGGTAAACCACAACCAAACACTACTGAAATAGTCCAACTCTTGCACTTCAACAAAAGAAATTCAAAATGAACTTTGAAAAATCAGGAAAATTTAACTGTGACAAGGTAAACCATAACCAAACACCACTGAAATATTCCAACTCTTGCTTTTCAACGAAAGAAATTTGAAATTAAATATTATAAAACAAGAAAATGTAAATTTGAAACGTTAAACAACAACAAAAAACTAATGATATATTCAAAATATGGAATTAAAACGAAACAAATTAAATTGAACTTTGAAAAGTCAAGAAAATGTAACTGTGACAAGGTAAACCATAAGCAAACACTACTAAAATATTCCAACTCTTGCTTTTCAACGAAAGAAATTCAAAATGAGCTTCGAAAAATCATAAAAATGTAACTTTGACAAGGTAAACCACAACCAAACACTACTTAAATATTCCAAATCTTGCTTTTCAACGAAAGAAATTAAAAATGAACTTTGAAAAATCAAGAAAATGTAACTGTGACAAGGTAAACCACAACCAAACACTACTGAAATATTCCAACTATTTTATTTCAATGAAAGAAATTCAAAATGAACTTTGAAAAATCAAGAAAATTTAACTGTGACAAGGTAAACCACAACAAAACACTTCTGAAATATTCCAACTATTGAATTTAAATTAATTAATTTCAAATGAACTTTTAAAAATCAAGAAAATGTAACTGTGACAAGGTAAACCACATCCAAAAACTACTGAAATATTCCAACTCTTGCTTTTCAACGAAAGAAATTCAAAATGAACTTTGAAAAATCAAGAAAATGTAACTGTGATAAGTTAAACCACAACCAAACTCTACTGAAATATTCCAACTCTTGCATTTCAACGAAAGAAATTCAAAATGAACTTTGTAAAATAAAGAAAATGTAACTGTGACAAGGTAAACCACGACCAAACACTACTGAAATATTCCAACTCTTGCATTTCAACGAAAGAAATTCAAAATGAACTTTGAAAAATCATGAAAATGTACCTGTGACAAGTTAAACCACAACCTCACCCTCCTGAAATATTCCAACTCTTGCATTTCAACTAAAGAAATTCAAAATGAACTTTTAAAAATCAAGAAAATGTAACTGTGACAATGTAAGCCACTAAAAACCTATTCTGAATGAGTCAATCTAGTTCATTTAAACGAAATAAATTCAAAATGAACTTTGAAAAATCAAGAAAATGTAACTGTGACAAGGTAAACCACAAACAAACACTACTGAAATATTCCAACTCTTGCATTTCAAAGAAAGAAATTCAAAATGAACTTTGAAAAATCAAGAAAATGTAACTGTGACAAGGTAAACCACAACTAAACACTACTGAAATATTCCAACTCTTGCAATTCAAAGAAAGAAATTCAAAATGAACTTTTAACAATCAAGAAAATGTAACTGTGACAAGTTAAACCAAAACCAAGCACAACTGAAATATTCCAACTCTTGCATTTCAACGAAAGAAATTCTAAATGAACTTTGAAAAATCAGGAAAATGTAACTGTGACAAGGTAAACCATAACCAAACACTACTGAAATATTCCAACTCTTGCATTTCAATGAAAGAAATTAGAAATGAGCTTTGAAAAATCAAGAAAATGTATCTGTGACAAGGTAAACCACAACCAAACACTACTGAAATATTACAACTCTTGCATTTCAACGAAAGAAATTCAAAATCAACTTTGAAAAATCTTGAAAATGTATCTGTGACAAGGTAAACCATAACCAAACACTACTGAAATATTCCAACTCTTACATTTCAAAGAAAGAAATTCAAAATGAGCTTTGAAAAATCAGGAAAATGTAAATGTGACAAGGTAAACCATAACCAAACACTACTGAAATAGTCCAACTCTTGCATTTCAACGAAAGAAATTCAAAATAAGCTTTTAAAAATCATGAAAATGTAACTGTGACAAGGTAAACCATAACCAAACACTACTGAAATAGTCCAACTCTTGCATTTCAACAAAAGAAATTCAAAATGAACTTTGAAAAATCAAGAAAATGTAACTGTGACAAGGTAAACCACGACCAAACACCACTGAAATATTCCAACTCTTGCATTTCAACGAAAGAAATTCAAAATGAACTTTGAAAAATCAAGAAAATGTAACTGTGACAAGGTAAACCATAACCAAACATTACTGAAATATTCCAACTCTTGCATTTAAATGAAAGAAATTCAAATTAAATTTGAAAAATCAAGAAAATGTAACTGTCACAAGTTAAACCACAACCAAACACTACTGAAATATTCCAACTCTTGCATTTCAACAAATGAAATTCAAATTGAACTTTGAAAAATCAAGAAAATGTAACTTTGACAAGTTAAACCACAACCAAACTCTACTGAAATAGTCCAACTCTTTCATTTCAACAAAAGAAATTCAAATGAACTTTGAAAAATCAAGAAAATGTAACTGTGACAAGGTAAACCACAACCAAACACTACTGAAATATTCCAACTATTGCATTTCAACTAAAGAAATTCAAAATGAACTTTGAAAAATCAAGAAAATTTAACTGTGACAAGGTAAACCACAACCAAACACTACTGAAATAGTCCAACTCTTGCATTTCAACAAAGGAAATTCAAAATGATCTTTTAAAAATCAAGAAAATGTAACTGTGACAAGGTAAACCACAACCAAACACTACTGAAATATTCCAACTCTTGCATTTCAACAAAGGAAATTCAAAATGAGCATTGAAAAATCAAGAAAATGTAACTTTGACATGGTAAACCACAACCGAACTCTACTGAAATATTCCAACTCTTGCATTTCAACAAAAGAAATTCAAAATGAACTTTGAAAAATCAAGAAAATGTAACTGTGACAAGGTAAACCACGACCAAACACTACTGAAATATTCCAACTCTTGCATTTCAACTAAAGAAATTCAAAATGAACTTTGAAAAATCAAGAAAATGTAACTCTGACAAGGTAAACCACAACCAAACACTACTGAAATATTCCAACTCTTGCATTTCAATTAAAGAAATTCAGAATGAACTTTGAAAAATCAAGAAAATGTAACTGTGACAAGGTAAACCACAACCGAACGCTACTGAAATATTCCAACTCTTGCATTTCAACGAAAGAAATTCAGAATGAACTTTGAAAAATCAAGAAAATGTAACTGTGACAAGGTAAACCACAACCAAACACTACTGAAATAGTCCAACTCTTGCATTTCAACAAAGGAAATTCCAAATGAGCTTTGAAAAATCAAGAAGATGTAACTGTGACAAGGTAAACCACAACCAAACACCACTGAAATATTCCAACTCTTGCATTTCAACAAAGGAAATTCAAAATGAGCGTTGAAAAATCAAGAAAATGTAACTTTGACAAGGTAAACCACGACCAAACACTACTGAAATATTCCAACTCTTGCATTTCAACAAAAGAAATTCAAAATGAACTTTGAAAAATCAAGAAAATGTAACTGTGACAAGGTAAACCACGACCAAACACTACTGAAATATTCCAACTCTTGCATTTCAACAAAAGAAATTCAAAATGAACTTTGAAAAATCAAGAAAATGTAACTGTGACAAGGTAAACCACAACCAAACACTACTGAAATATTCCAACTCTTGCATTTCAATGAAAGAAATTCAGAATGAACTTTGAAAAATCAAGAAAATGTAACTGTCACACGGAAAACCACAACCAAACACTCCTGGGTTGGGCTGTGGGGTCCGGAGTGGACTTTGGGGGGTCTGGGTGGGCCTTTGGGGCGCCGGGGGACCGGCGGAGGGCCTTTGGGGCACCGGTGGCCCTTTGGGAGCCCGGGGGACCTTTGTGGTCCATGGGTGGGCATTTGGGGCTGTGGGGGGCCGGTGGTGGGCCTTTGGGACCCGGTTGGTCGTTGGGGCGCGGGTGGGGCCTTTGGGGGGCCCGGGGTTGGCCTTTGGGGGTCTGGGGGGGCCTTTGGGGGCGCCGGTGGCCCTTTGGGGCACAGGGAGGGCCTTTGAGGGTCCGGGGGGACAGTTGGGGGCCTGGGGGGCATTTGGGGACCGGTGGAGGGCCTTTGGGACCCCGTTGGTCCTTTGGGAGCTCGATGGGCCTTTGGGGGGCCCGGGGATGGCCTTTGGGGGTCTGGGTGGACCTTTGGGGGTGCCGGTGGCCCTTTGGGAGCTTGGGGGGCCTTTGAGTTTCCGGGGGACAGTTGGGGGCCTGGGGGAATTTGGGGACCGGTGGAGGGCCTTTGGGAGCTTGGGGGGCTTTTGAGGACCGGGACTTCCTTTGGGGTTGGGGTAGGAGGATTGGAACCCTTTGGGGTTGGGTTAGAGGACCTCACTACACTGTTCAAATGAAACTTGTGTATTATAACGGCCACAGAGTTTCACCATTAAATTCTCTTCTAAAATCTTTCCTAAAATCATCTTTTAAAATGTCTCTAACCGTTTCGCCGAAATAGTTCCATAACCTGTCTAAAACGGTTTCCCCCAAATAATCCCTAAACGTAAATTCAGCGTGTTCCTTTGTTATTGGCATCTCTGCGCTAACGCATTTCAAATTAATATGAAACCTTTTCGCGCGCTAAAACAATTCATCGCTAAGATGCTTCTTGCCTAATTGTTTCCATGGCCTTTGGTTATTAATATCCTTTGGAGTTCGACCAAAAGAGTTGTTTCCGAGGCAAAGACATTAATGACTTGGATCTATTCCTGGAGAATCGTTTCTAGCCGAAAATTTTAAAAGTCTGATAGATGATGTCATTGATTGATTGATCTGTCAAGAAAGGGAAATTAATTTGTTGTTTCTAAGGGGAATTATTGATTCACGATAGGTGAATTGAGGTCGACAGCACAGGTGTTCCAAATTCCGGGTTTTTGTTGTTGTAAGTGCACGCTCTCAGCGAATGTCAAGGTCGATGTTGTTGTTGTGAAATTTAGGTCATTGACCCCATTAACCACGTGTTCTCCCTAGGGAGGCTATGCCCTTATTTGAGGTGCAAAAAAAGTTGTAGGTGGCAGCAGGGGTGGGTGACACGATCAATAGGGTCACCTCTACTAACAATAAGGTCGCTGTAAACATCTCATAAACAGAGCACGGCAAAAAAATTTTGCAGGAAATTTTATTTAGGAGTCAATTTACCTTCCTATTTTCTTTTTCTCGAAAAATTTGAAAAATTCCAGGCAAAGTAAAACAACGCTAAGAGAGCTTTGTGCTATCACGTATATTTTCCCTTTTTATTTTATTGAATTAGTTTTATAAATTTATTTTACATTCTACTTTATTTAAATTATTTTGTTTATTTATATTTTGTTTATTATATTGTAGTTCTATCCCGCTTTATAAAGTTATTAATAAAAAAAAACTTTATGCACAAAATAAGTTTTTCAAAGAAAAAGTAAAGAACTCAATTGAACCAAAAATGAGCAAAAATAGAATCAAATAATCTACCAAGCATACAACTACCACAAGTCAGCATCAATAAATAAATGAAACCAAAAAAAAACAGAAATCATAATATAAGTCAAACTCAAAACGAGAAGAAATTAATCTATGTAGGGTTCTAAACCCTGTGTTTTCTAAGAGCCAGAATATAATTTGTACTTTACTGGAAAAAATTCTGAAAAATTATTGAAAAACTTGTGCATTGTCAGTATAATATACATATGCTGATATTTATTCATTAAAATCTTAATTAAATTTTATTTTCTTAAAGTTATGAGTTAAAACATTTAAAAGAATTTTTTCAGTAAAATAAAGATTATATTCTGGCTTTTAGAAAGCATAGGGTTTAGAACCCTACTCAGATTAATTTCTTCTCGTTTTGAGTTTGACTTATATAATAATTTCTGTTTGTTTTAGGTTTCATTTATTTATTGATACTGATTTGTGGTAGTTGTCTATCTCAAAACTTTGATTGGATGTGTTTGGGGAAATGGTAGGCTTGAGAGGGGTGTTAGTTACCCTCCAATCACTTTCGACTATTAAATAGGACACTAGCGCTTTAAATTTCCAATCGAATGAGCCCTTTTTGAAGTTACTACAACAACACTTTCTATAACCTTGTAATCCCACTGGGCATAACTTACAACCCTTGCGCACAAGGCTGTGTGGGTAGTGCTATTTTCAAACATTTGGTTTCAGGAATTATCAACAACAGTGAACAAAATGGGTGTATAACATTTTTGTTTATATGCTCTGAAAAATAATAGGTCTGGGAGAGGTGTTAGTTTTCTTCCAATCACTTTTGACTATTAAAAAGGGCACTAGACCTTCGAAGTTTCTATTACAACGCTCTATAAAAACCCTTATATTCCCCCAGGGCATAACTTACAACCCTTGCCATGAGGTTTGTGGGGGGGGGGGGGTTGATCATCATCAAACACATAATATCCAGAACTTTCAATGTTGATTGGATGTGTTTGGGGAAATGGTGGGCGTGAGAGGGAGATTAGTTGCCCTCCAATCAGTTTCGACTAGCCTATTAAAAAGGGCACTAGCCCTTTCAATTTCCAATTGAACGAACCTTTTTTTGAAGTTTCTACGACAATATTTCCTATAATAAACCTTATATTCCCCCAGGGCATAACTTACAACCTTAGCCCTGAGGGCTCTGGGGGGAGTGTTATCCTCAAAGACTTAATTTCCAAAACTTTCAATCTCCAATCGAATGAGGCCTTTTTGAAGTCTCTACGAAAACACTTTCTATAATAAACCTTTTTTGCCCCCAGGGCATAACATACAGCCCTTGCCCTGAGGAATTTGGGGGGTTTGTCATCCTTAAAATCATAAGTCCAGAACTTTCAACTACGTTGAACAAAATAACCATCTCAAAATTTTAATTGAATATATTTGGGGAAAAGGTGGGCGTGAAAGAGGGGTTAGTTGCTCTCCTTTCACTTTTGACTATTAAAAAGGGCACTAATACTTTCAATTTCCAATCAAATGAGCCCTTTTTGAAGTTTCTACTACAACATTTCCTATAAAAACCTTATATGCCCCCAGGGCACAACTTAGAGCCCTTGCCCTGAGAACTGTGGGGGTTGTCATCCTTAAAGACCTAATTTCCAAAACCTTCAACTACGTTGAACAAAATGGCTATCTAAAAAATTCGATTGTATATATTTGGGGAAAAGGTGGGCGCAAGAGGGGGGTTAGTTGCCCTCCAATTACTTTCGACTATTAAAAAGGGCACTAGTCCTTGGAATTCCCAGTCGATTAGGCCACTTTTCAAGTTTCTACGACAAAGTTTTCAATAAAAACCTTATATACTCCCAGGGTATAACTTATAACCCTTTCCCTGAGGGTACTTAGGGGGTTATCATCCTCAAAAACCTAAATCCGAGTACTCTCAACTACATTGAACAAAATAGTTATCTCAAATATTGAGATAACTATTGGATGTGTTTCGATAAATGGTGGGCGTGGAAGGGATGTTAGTTGCCTTCCAATCACTTTCGACTATTAAAAAGGGCACTAGCCATTTCAATTTCCTATCAAATGAGCCCCTCTTGAAGTTTCTATGACAACACTTTCTATGAAAATCGTATTTTCCCCCACCAGGGCATAACTTATAACAATTGCCCTGAGGGCTGTGGAGGGTTGTCATCCTCAAAGACATAATTTTCAGAACTTTCAACTAAGTTAACCAAAATGGCTGTCTCAAAATTTTGTTTTGATGTGTTTGGGGAAAAAGTTGCATGAGAGGGGTCTAGCTGCCCTCCAATCACTTTCGACTATTAAAAAGGGCACTAGCCCTTTGAATTTCCAATTTTAGGAGCCTTTTATGAAGTTTTTACGACAACGCTTTGTATAAAAATCTTATATGCCCCCAGGGCATAACTTAGAACCCTTGCCCTGAGGACTGTGGGGGAGTGTTCTCTTCAAAAACATAGTTTCAATTTGGAAATCATTTACGCTGAACAAAATAGCTATCTCAAAAGTTTGATTGGATGTGTTTGGGGAAATTATGGGCGTGGAAGGGGTGTTAGTTGCCTTCCAATCAGTTTCTACTATTCAAAAGCCACTAGCCACTCCAATTTCCAATCAAATCAGCCTTTTCAAAATTTCTACGACAACTCCTTCGATACGAAGTGCCCTGGTCTAACACCAAAAAAAAAAAAAAAAAAAATAATACATTGTGCCAACATCGTTCTTTACTTAGGCAGCGCTATTGCGCTGCCTATGATAATGAAAGAAATGGTGAGATGGTTATAATACTCTTTATGAAGTCAGATTGCCAAAGACTGTTCTTTTTGGAAAATCCATTTGGAGACAAGAGAAAAAAAAGCCACCCCTGAATACAATCGGAAGAGTCATTTGGAATGATTTAAGGGAAATCAGAACTTAATGGGAGTAGTAGAGGGTGAAGATTTCAATAGATTGCGGTGGAGGAGGAGCGTGCGCAGATGTACTTTCCTAGGGTTGCTTGGCACTAGACTGAGTTGTAGTAGTGTTAGTAGTAGTATTTTATCAACCTGAAATCAATATTCAGTATTTAATGCAACGAATGTCAATATTGTTAGGAAATTTAAGTGAGGATACTTCCGAAACCTAATAACAATATTTCTAAAGAAAGTCAAGAAAATAACAAGGAAAAATCCACTTTAAAATAAGCAAAATGTGAAGGAATTGATCAAGAATTTTATATTCTCCTTTTATTTACTTCATTTATTTACTTACAAAAATCTATTTTTATTTCATTGATTATGTTGACATTTGGATAATATTTAATAGTTATGTTAATGGATGTGCCCACGAATAAATGTATATTTTCTCCAATTTTTACCTAGGTTATTGTGATAGAAGTAAAGAAATTACTTAAAAAGCTTAAGAAACTGAGGAGGAACAAAAGAAAGTGGAAAGGAATTTATAAATATATGCATTTTCTGTTTTTATTAATGAGGAGGGGGAATGCTACAGCATACGAGAAGAAAATAAATTATGCGTTCTTTTGTTTATTTTACGTAAAGCATCAAAAATATTTAAAATGTTTCCTAGGCTTTTCATAATAGAAATAACAACATTAGTGCTAAAAAAACACTGGAATACAAAAAATAATTTCTTAGAAGAAAATAGTATTCAATGAGATTAAATTATTGACTGAGATAAAGATTAAGTTTCCCTTTTATTGGGGCAAAGCGAAAATTTAAAATATCAAAAGTGAGGGATGAAAATTAAATTTTTTCAGTAAAGTGCAAATTGCGTTCTGACCTTGGGAAGGCATAGGGGTTTTGAGCCCTACTCATGTTAATTTCTGCTTGTTTTGAGTTTGAATCGGTTATTTATTGTAATTTCTGTTCGTTTTGGCTTTCATTTATTTATCGATGCTGATTTGTGGTAGTTTGTGGTAGATGTCTCTAAATTTGGTTATGACGTAATTTACAAATTAACTTACGTAACTAACTTCTATATTCGTATATTTTTCTTCTAGCAAAAAATACAAAGTTGCAGATTTTTGCAGATATGAGCTTGAAACCTCTGTATTAGGGTTTTCTGATACGCTGAATCTTACGGTGTGATTTTCATTAAAATTCTTTCACTTGCAAGGGATGTTTCCCCCCCTCTTTAAAAAATCAGGTAAATTTTCTCAGGCTTGTAGCCTTTGGTGAGTAATACTAAACTTAATAAAATTTATATATTTAGAATCAGCATTATAAACCCATTCTTTTTATACATTTATTGACATCAAAATTCCGTTTTTAAAAGTTTCGATCACTATTGAGCCGTATAGCTTGTTTTTTTATTGTTTTTTTTTATTACGTATATGTTATTACGTATATGAGGGGGTTCTCCCCTTAGTCAATACCTTGCTCTTTACGTTAAAAGTTAAAAACAAATTTAATTCACAAACCCCTGAATCACAAAGGCCGTTTAGTTAGAATAGATAGCTCTTTTGAAAGCACTAAAAAAAACTGTAGCGTAAAGAGCGAGGTATTGACTTGGGGGAGAACCCCCTCATATACGTTATAATTTCTGTTCGTTTTAAGTATTTATGTCGCTTCTTATTTTCAGTTGAAAAAAACTTGTTTTCTTTTTAATTTAATTTCTGATCGTTTTTTAAATAATGCTTGGAAATCCGGCGCCCCCTTCATAGAAATTTTCTCTACGCCAAAGAAACTACCTCCACGGAAAGATTCTCCCGAGTAAACCCCTCCTCCAGCCCCATCCTCCAGAAAAAAAATCCTTCCTGAAAATGTCTGTATACTTCCCAATAACCAATAAATAATGCTGGCAAGTCCGGCGCCCCCTTCATGGCAATTTCCCTTCCCCCATGAAAACTTCCTTCATGGACAGATCCTCCAACATAACCCCCGACCCCCCCCCCCACCCCTTACTACCAGAAAAAAAAACCCTCCTGAAAACGTCTGTATACTTCCCAATAACCAATACTATATGTTAACATTGGGTAAAGTTCATAACTTTTAGCCCTTCCCTCGGGGACTTCGGGGGATTAAGTCATCCTAAAAGACATATTTATTATATTTTCGACCATGCTGAACAAAATGGCAATCTCATAATTTTGATCAGAAGACTCTGGGAAAAAAATGAGTGTGGAAGGGGGCCTAGTTGCCCTCCATTTTTTTGGGTCACTTAAACAGAGCACTAGAAATTTAGATTCCTATTCCAATGACCCCGCCCACATTAATCTAGGACCACTGGGTCAATATAATCACCCCTGGGCGGAAAAAAAAAAAAAATAAAAATAAATAAACACTCCTCCGTGATCTTTCTTCTGGCAAAAAAATGCAAAATTCCACATTTTTGTAGATAGGAGCTTGAAACCTGTAGAGAAGGGTTCTCTGATACGCTGAATATGATGGTGCGATTTTCATTAAGGTTCTATAACTTTTAGGGGGTCTTTCCCCCTATTTTTGAAAATCAGCCAAATTTTCTCAGGCGCGTAACTTTTGATGGGTAGCACTAAACTTGATAAAAATTATATATTTGAAATCAGCATTGAAATTTGATTCTTTTGATGTATCTATTGGTATCAAAAACCCGTTTTCTAGAGTTTCGGTTACCATTGAACCGGGTCGCTCCTTACTTACAGTTCGTTACCACGAACTGTTTGATTTGATTTTATTTTTGCTCATTTTTGGTTTAATGGAGTTCTTTACTTTTCTAAGAAAAACTTATTTTGTGGAAAAGTTTTTTTTAATTAATTACTTAAAAAGATTATGAACTGTTTGACAAGATCGTCTTTGCATGAAATTATATTGAGATTAGCATTCTATTTTTATTTTCTTTATATAAGTCTCAAGATAACTAAACACATATAAAGAGGGATTTTTGCTATTTGTTTTTCTTTTTTTTGGGGGGGGGGGCTCTTTAGATAGTAAAGTTTTTTCCAGGTATTACCTTACCTATTGTAGTAGAAACGGAAACAATACTTATGAAGCCTTGGAAAATAAGAAGGAAAAATCCTTTTTACAAGATACAGTATTTAAAAGAATTACTAAAAATTTCTATTTTGCCTTTTTTTTCCGGTAAAAGAAAAATGCAGCAGAAAAGAAGAAAATAATTTACTTAATGTCTTGTTGTTCTTACATACAATATCCAATTTCTTCAAAATGTTAACTAGACCTTCCAAGGGAATAATAGCAGAATTAGTGCTAGAATTACGTGGATACAAAAGAAAACTCACAAAATATGAAATTCAAGGAAATTATGTAAACCTTTCATATTTTTCCTTAAGTTGCGGCCAAGAAAAAATAAAAAATATCTGAAGAGAGACTTTTTATTTTTACTTCTGTTTATGTTTACCCACGAAGTAAAGTATAATATGAAACAAATCATTTACAATATCATACACCATTAAATTTTTTTCAGGTGCAACATTGGCAATCCTTTACAGAGACCACAATATTACTTAAGAAGCTTAAAAACATAGGAAGGAATCTTTGTATCAAATTATATTCGAGACATAAATTAAGCTTTCTATTTTTTATTTTATTAAAGCCTCAGGCAAAATGCAAAATCGTATTCCTATTGGAAGGAACAATAATAAACAGGGGCGTCACTGGGGGGGGGGGGGGGCAATGGGGGCTGTTCCCCATCCCAATAATTTGGAAAATACTATATTTTATTAAGTAGCTTTAAAACTGTTACTCGTTTTAAGTGTCAAATTTGCTGTTTACTTTGAGCAGATATTTTTTTTAATTAATCCATGCTCGTTTTTAACATAAGGAAAACGAGAAAAATAGGGGCCCATTACCCTTCATAATACATTCCACATTATTTTTTTCCAAATATATTGTTTTTGAAACCTTATCATCAAGTAAAAATACGATCCTTGTTAATTGCAAAATTGCAAAATGTTATATGCTTCGCGTTTCGCCACATTTGCTCAGGTCATTATTCCCCTGATATTTAAGGTACTTTAACTTCCTAAAATCTGTAAATTCAGGATTAGATTCTCATGTTTTAAAACTTTCAAAAGTGGAAATGAATACACCCTCTACATCTGAAAATAGGAAAGAAATGGACAGTGAATATAATTTCCTGAATGAAAACCGAATCATTGGAAAAGAAAATAAGATTAGTGCTTTTATAACGATATTCGCAGTATAACTAGATAAGCTAGATTGGTCGTAGTTTGGTCATGGAATTTGGTAGAGGGAGATCTGCTCCAGGAATCATTTAACTGTTTTAAATTTTTATTTCCAATATTTAATTGAAACTCCAATTCTCCTATTTGTCATTGAAATGTCTAATGAGCACTGATGACGTCCTATTCCTTACGTTTTGGATTCACATTCTAACGCAAAATGTATAACTGCCTCCAAGTACAACACTATGCTGACCTCTCGCGGTTACATTTTACTAAATATTTCTTTTAACCAGCTCCAGAAAAAAGAATTGACATAAATGTGCTAAAAATTCTGACTGAAATTAGTCTTGTTTCACACAACGCTAGTGCTACTTATGGGACATTTATCTTTGCATGAGCATGCTGTAGAAAATGTCTGCTGAGAACAGAACAAAGTGAATCACAGGCAGCGCAATCGCGCCTGCCTAAATAGAGAATGATATTGGCACAATGTATTATTTATTTTTTGTTTTCCATACCAGAACAATTCTTATCGAAGGATTCATCGTAGAAACTTCGAAAAGGGCTAATTCGATTGGAAATTAGAATGGCTAGTGCCCTTTTTAATAGTCGAAAGTGATTGGAAGGCAACTAACACCCCTTCCACGCCCACCATTTCCTCAAACACATCGAATCAAAATTCTGAGAAAGCCATGTTGTTCAGCGTAGGTGATTTCCTGATAGAAATTATGTTTTTGAGGAGGACACTCCCCCACAACCCTCAAGGCAAGGGTTTTAAGTTATGCCCTGGGGGCATATAAGGTTTTTATAAAGGCATTGTCATAGAAACTTCAAAAAAGGCACAATCGATTGGGAATTCAAGGGGCTAGTGCCCTTTTTAAAAGTCGAAAGTGACTGGAGGACCACTAACCTCCCTCTCACGCCCAACATTTCCCTAAATATATCCAAACAAAAGTTTGAGACAGCCATTTAGTTCAACGTAGTTGAAAGTTCTGGAAAATAGGTCTTTCAGGATGACAACCCCCCCAAAGCCCTCAGGGCAAAGGTTGTAAGTTATACCCTGGGGGCATATAAGGTTTTTTATAGAAAACGTTGCCGTAGAAACTTCAAAAATGGCTCCTTCGATTGGAGATTGAAATGGCTAGTGTCCTTTTTAATCATCGAGAGTTATTGGAGGGCAACTAAGACCCTTTCCATGCCCACCATTTCCCCATACACATCCAGTCAAAATTTTGAGATAGCCATTTTGTTCAAAGCAGTGGAAAGGTCCGGAAATTATATCTTTAAGAATGATACTCCCCCCCACAGTCTTCAGGATAAGGTTTGCAATGAACTCCCGAGGGGCATGCGAGATTTTTATAGAAAGCGTCGTCACGAAATCTTGAAAAAGGGCTCAATCGACTTGCAATTCGAAAGACATATTTCATTTTTAATTGTTGCAATGCATCTGACCTACCTCTCATACCCACCATTCCCCCAAACATTTTTGGGGGACTTTGTATTGAATTATTTTTTTTCCATTCTAGGGCACTTCGTATCGAAGGAGTTGCCACAAAAACTTTGAAAAGGGCTCATCTGACTGGAAATTGGAATGGCTAGTGCCCTTTTAATAGTCGAAAGTGATTAGAAGGCAACTAACACCCCTTCTATGCCCACAATTTCCCCAAACACATTCAATCAAAATTCTGAGATAGCCATTTTGTGCAACGTAGTTGAAAGTTCTTGAAATTAGGTCTTTGAGGATGACGACCCGCCCCCACCCCACAGCCCTCAGGGCAAGGGTTGTAAGTTATGGCCTGGGGGCCTATAAGGCTTTTATAGAAAGCGTTGTTGTAGAAACTTCAAAAAGGGCTCATTTTATTGAAAATTGAAATGGCTAGTGCCCTTTTTAATAGTCGAAAGTGATTGAAAGGCAACTAATACTCCTTCCACGACCACCATTTATCCAGAAATATCCAATCACAATTTTTAGATACCTATTTTGTTCAAAGTAGTTGAAAGTTCCGGAAATTATATATTTGAGGATGAAACTCCCCCCACAGCCCTCAGGGCAAGGGTTGTAAGTTATGCCCTGGTGCATATAAGGTTTTTATTGAATGGTTTGTCGTAGAAACTTGAAAAATGGCTCATTCGATTGGAAATTCAAAGGACTAGTGCCCTTTTTAATAGTCGAATGTGATTAGAGGGCAACTAACCCCCCTCTCACGCCGACCTTATTTCCGAACACATCCAATCAAAATATTTGGATCGCCCTTTGTTCAACGTAGTTTTAGAAAGTTTTACAAATTAGGTCTTTGATTGGAGGGTCGGATGATAACCTCCTCAGAGCATTCAGGGCAAGGGTTGTAAGTTATGACCTGAGGGCATATAAAAAATACAAATGAATGTGCATTGTCAGTTTAATATACATATACTGATGATTATTAATCAAAATGTTAATATTATTTGATTTATTAAAGTTATAATAGTAAAAAACATTAATATTTTTTTCAGTAAAGTGCAAATTTTGTTCTGGTCTTGGGAAGGCATAGGGGTTTTGAGCCCTACTTATGTTAATTTCTGTTTGTTTTGAGTTTTACTCGGTTATTTAATGTAATTTCTGTTCGTTTTGGGTTTCATCTATTTATCGATGCTGATTTGTGGTAGTTTCACGCTTTATAGATTATTTGATTTTATTTTTGCTCATTTTTTGTTTAATGGAGTTCTTTACTTTTCTTTGAAAAACTTATTTGGTGTAAAAAGTTTTTATTAATTCATTTAAAGAAAATATGTACATTTTTCTAACAACTTGGAAATCGTGTGTGCACATGTAGGCCTAAGCGGTACCAACCCATTCTCTTTTTCTATTGTTATCAGTTTCATCATGCATCACTAGGAGACCGAGCTTTGCTTGTGAAGGGAACTAAAGACATAATAACGATATTCAGTGTAACTCCTCGCCAGAAATGTATACCCTCCATACCCTGAATACACAAGAAAAACTTTGCACAGTTTTTATAGAATTCATTTTTTTAAGCAAAGATACAAAGGGGAGGGTAGTTTTCAAAATCTAGAAGTCAATTTTCCCTTCCAATTGGAATCCCTGGGAATACTTATTAATTTCTGGTTTCTGCCGCAATGATGCCAAGAATTTTTCAGATTTTCTGTTCTATCCAACGGATAAGTTAATACTTCTAGCTTTAACTTTTTCAAATACTGTCAAATATTGTTTCAAATACAGCAATATTGCGCTGCCTATGATTTTTGTTTGGGCTTCATGTGGCCCGCTGATATCAATGCTATTCATTAATGTAAGTCAGTGAACCCACAAAAAAATCAATTTAATACAGAATTATAAATAATATTTCAATAAATTACGTATATTATAAGTTTAGTACAACAAATTAAATCTTACAGTCAAAATCCATTCAAAATTACGAGCAAATGAATTGCGCGATACCCAGGGCTATTAGAATAAAGCTTGGTTCAATTATGAGATTGAGCATCCTGTGCTGGGTGTGGGGATTGGGGAAAGTGGAGGGGGGATTGGTACTGCAGCATCAGTGATGAATCTGGCTGAAAAAAGCAGAGTATATACGACATTTACCTTTGTCTGCCCGACAGCTTGTTTACGCTATACTACTGTCGTCTGCAGCAGCTTATTACTGAGAATTTTTGTAAAAGCTAAGCACTTATACTTATTAATTTTTAATGTGTGTTTATTGTTTATAATGTATTATGTAATAATTTCAAATTCACCAAGTAGCGTCTATGTTAAATAGTTACTTTTCTTCACTACCACATGAATAGCGCGTACTTTAATAGCACCCCTCTTGCCCCCTCCCCCCAATAAAAATACTGTAGCTACACCCCTGATAATAAATAAAAAGTTTTGTAAAATAAGACAAAAAGTTCTCTTTATAAAAAATAAAAGATTATTTAAACTTTCTACATTTTGATTTTAGCAGATCAATGGTAAATACATAACAGAGAAAAAGAAAATAACTTAAGCAATCGTTTGTTTTTTCTCACTCATAATATCAAATTGCTTCGAAATGATACGTATAATTTTTTTTAATTGAAATAGCAATATTAATTTTAAAAGTAGTGGGGAATAAAAAACAAATTCCTTTCTTCAGGGAATGGGATTCAAAGAGATTACTTAAGCTTTCAATTTATTCCTTTTATTGGGACAAATTAAAAAAACACAAGACATTTGGAGAAGGAGATTTGTGCTTTCTTTTATGTTAACAAACAGAACAAAATTTCCTTCAAATTGTTACCTAGGCTAATCGTTGTTAAACAATAAAAATTGTCTTTTCAGGATGTAAAAAAAATAAGCTTTCGACTTTTTTTTTCTCGTACTAAAGCACAAAGAAGATTGAAAAAAAAAACATGAAAAGAGGGATTTATGCAAGGACATAGCTAGGATTTCGGCAAGGGTGCAAATTATCCGACAAGCATTGGGACTAACCTGAATATTCTCTTGAAGAGGTGCATATTCTAAAAATTGAATCAACAAAATACAAACTTAGAATATTGGACAATGAGACACTCAAAAGAGGATTATTCATATGCAGAATGTTTTGGCTTAAATAGATGGCACGTCGAGAGAAGAACTTTTTAGCACTAACATCTTAAAAATAGCTTTACAGTATTTTCAACAAATGACAGACTCAACTTCGCAAAAACATTTTTCGAACTATACATTTTACTGCTTTGAAAGAGCACTAAACAAACATTTATCATTCCATAATCGCCTAAGCGAAATTACTGAAAGAGAGTATCTATCTTTAAAGCCAACTGTTTATTTTGATTGAGTGTCATATAAAGAATGGTGAGAGTTCAGAAAATACAGGCTCGGTGAATAAATAAACATATTTGTCTTTGTTTTGATTTTTTTGGATAGATGCCAACCACTATATGAAAATTTTGCAACAAAATCTTGAAATATTTAAGATTGAGCAAATCATAATAAACTCCTCCATTTTTATACCTTTCATAATCAAATCATTAATCCTCTGGAACTATTAGTAGCTTTCTAATATCTCTTTAGTCTCTAAAAAGACTTAAAATCTCGAGAGGATTTAGTACTATCGTTTTTAACATCTATTTAATCACTGATTGGAAGAGGAATTAAATTTCAGTAGATGTATTTCAAATTTCATATGTCTTGAAAACATAGACGAAATAAATAAACATATTTGTCTTTGTTTTGATTCATTACATAAAATAGTTCTTAAGTGGTTTCTCCAATAGCTTCTTGTACTGTATAATCTAAACTGACTTAATGACTCAGACCGCTCAAAATTGGACGAGGGCCAATTACCATTAAAGAGTGGATCCATGGAGACTAAAAACACAATGGTTAAATAATGAGAATTGTAATAATGAGAATTGTATTACTTTAGAATACAACTCTTCTAACCTTCTGAAACAACTCCTAATTTCAGTTAATACTATGTAGTCAGCTGATTTATTCAAACTATGCTAGATCAGACAACTTGATTAATGAAAGATCTCTAGAGCTCAAAGTGAGAGGAGGAGCAAACGAAGCCACTCTCGATTATGCATGGTATGTAGAGTGAGTCTCATCAATACTAATCAAAACTCTAAAAAAAAAAAAAACGCAAACCTTTAAGTAAGGAGCAACCCTCGTCAGTAGTAACCAAAACTGTGAACACGGAGTTTGAAAACAATATTTGCATAAAAACAGTCTAATTTTATGCTGACTCTAAACATTTAAAATTATTAAAGCTGCTTTTCAACATTTATTAGCAATTTTACATTTCCGTAGTTTTAGAAAAGCACAAAATACTCTTAATATATTGTCTGATAAAACTTATGTATTCTCAAATCAGTGGCGGATACAGAGGGGGGCACCCCCCCCCCCCCTAACGTAGTCTAAAGTAGTGTAATTTACTTAATTACGCACGTTAACATTAATTAAACTTGCTCCTAACGCAAGTTTATCGGATCAATCTATTTTGCGCCCCCCCCCTTAAAAAATCCTGGATCCGCCCCTGTCTCAAATTCATCAGGTTAAATCTCAAATATATTCAGGGTAAATCTCAAAGTTTGAAAATGAACTTCATGATTATGACCAGGACTTCCTAACAGACAGTTCAAGGTGTTAAGCAGCAGCCAGGTTCAAAATTAAAACAAAGGTTATGAATATTATAGCGCAAAAAAAATGTCTCTCTAATCGTGAAATAATAATTGTGGATCAATTTCGTCTTGTGAACAGCCAAGAAAATAATAAACTTGCTTCAGTTCTTGTAAAATTTTCCAGCAGAGA
Organism: Artemia sp. Qi Xiang Cuo; assembly: GCF_049724085.1. Classification (NCBI taxonomy): domain Eukaryota; kingdom Metazoa; phylum Arthropoda; class Branchiopoda; order Anostraca; family Artemiidae; genus Artemia; species Artemia sp. Qi Xiang Cuo. Next base: position 23,468,083 of record NC_142800.1, read on the forward strand.
AATCGCACCCACTGTTTGCAAAACCGAAGTTGGGAATGAGTTGGGTACTGGAAATCGCGTGGGTATGACAATTAGGTTTTTCTTGATTGGTGTAGAACTATTGTCTTGCAATTCCTAAAGTAGTAGGTTTATTTCCTCTGTTAAAAGTCTTTTCTTATCATAGTAGATGTATTGGACTAAGTTATTTCTGGCTACGTTAATCAGGTAAGGATGTTTGAGAATAATATATTCTTAGCTGAACATATTCTCAATGTGATATTGCACATGAAAGTTTGTCTATTACATTTCGACAGAGTGGAGATGGCCGTTACGTTAATTACAAATAATGATGAGATTTGAAAATACTACTTCGAGTTACTTTACTAAGCTAAACATTTTTAAATGTTAGTACGTTAAGATAATATCAAATAGCTATGCTTGCTTATTAATTGTTTGAATCGATATTCATTGGAGTGATTTGGAAAATATTAAAGTCCAACTCATTTTATCATTGTTATGACACTATTAGGAATTGTTCAGGGATAGTACCTTAGGCTCGGAATACCCAACGAGCACCTTTGTCTCCGCGTTTTTCGGGATCACAGGTGACACAGGTGTGAAGTTCTCTCCAAAAGGGTATAAGGCTAGCAAATATGTTAGTCAGTTCAAGATTAGATTGAAAACGTTACATTCCTGGAAGTTAATATTGAATAAATAATGATTTATTTATTTTTCTTTTTTCTTAGTTTTGTTAGTCTTTAGTTTAGTTTTGTTATTTTTGGTGATAAGTGTAGTTATGAATATATAGTAAATTGAATGTATGACAATATCCATCATAAACTCCCAAAGGGTTTCCCTGGTGATACCGTATTTTATCTTAATCAAACGTCTGAGTCTAATTGGACCTTACCTCAAATTTTAAAATTCTTTTTATTGAGTATAAAATAATTAGGGCTAGGTTAGCATACAGCTCACAGGCTGGTAAAAAATGTATATATAACAATAGACCGTTTTGGAAAAGTGGTTTATTTATCTTCGATTCACTGTAAAAAAAATAGATAATAAAATACTAAAAAAACAAAATTTTTGTGTCTTTATAATTAGCTTATGCTTCAACGGTAATGGTTGTTGTTTTTCTCAGAGATTAACTTGAGTCCCCTCTCGTATGTTTCCAATAAGTTTTGATGAAGATTCTATCTATATTTTTATTGCTCTAACTATTAAACGAGTGTTTACCTTTATATCTTTGTTAGTTCCGGCAAATCTGTCAAAATATCTTATTAAATTGTTAGCTGAAAGATAAACACACCATTCAAGTCCCCATTGAACTTTTTTTCTAAATATATAAATCATCACAGTTGTAATCATTAAAAGGACTCCGATAATAGGAATCCCAAAAAATTAGAAAAATGCACTTGGAAGCGGCCATTCCGCCAGGAAAACTCGTAGAAAATAAAATGAATACAAATAATTTTCTTGTATAAATATATTTAACTCCGCGTGTAAATATGTAAAAGCATAAATATAAAAGTCATCAGACTGGACAAGCAGAAAAAAAAAAAAAAAAAATAATGTAAAACCGAAAACACCACAGACGGAAAAAATCATCCTTTTATTCCCACATTTACTCTGGCAATAAAAAAACTCGTTCTACATAATAGCTTTTTCCTCATCAAATTCCATAATATTTTCTTTCTCAAAGAGGAAAAAACGCATATTGTTTCTTCGCCTTGCTTATGTAGAATTTATGGGGCCATTTAAACTTCCGGTTTGGCAAATATGAAAATTTCTAAGGTAACAAACTTACTTTGGGTAAATCCTAGGGTGGTCAATCATAACATATAAATTTAAGGTTATTAACAAAACGGTGAACATAGTTATGACAATTTCTAAGGCATCAACCTTGCTTAGGCTAAATCCTAGAATGCCCAATCATCACATGTTGACTTAACATTATGGTCAAAACAATAAATACGATTTTGACACTCATAACAATTTCTTAGGTATCAAACTTACTTGGGGTAAATTCTAGGGTGGCCAATCATCACATATCGATTTAATGTTATGGCTAATACAGTGAATATAGAAACAGCTAGGAGACCATATCTGAAGAATGGGAAAAGTTTGCACAGTGTTTCTCCATGAATCCATCGTCTTTTCCAGAATAAGGATGTGACAAGGGGTAAATTAAAACAGCCAAATAGAAGGTCCGTAAAGCTGAGATTTATTATGAAGATACCGGTTGCATGATGCGCCTAAAGTGAAAACAAAGTTTTTAATCTCCTGGTACAAACAAAGAGAGAAAAAAGGACAAAAGAAAGGGAAAATTAAGCAGCGAAATAAAAAATCTGTAGATCTGAGGTTTATTATAAAATACCAGTTGCATGGTGTGCCTAAAGTGAAAATAGGCTATTTATTTTTCGCCTAACAGTGAAAGTTAATTATGAAATTTCATTCTCAGGAATTTGTAGAAAGAACTTGAAACCCTGATATGTTGAATTTATTTTCTCCAGCGCTAGCAAGACACTAGAACATCGTAGAAGCACGGAGCCCAAAATTGGCAAAAAACCAAATTTTCAAAATTAGGATTTTACTCCCCCACCCCGTTAAGGCGTGCATAAATTGGTCACTGATTTAACTATAAGTAAGGAACTACTCGGGCCGACAGTAACCAAAACTGTAAACAAAGGAATCTTGATAACAATTAATACATTAGATATAGCTTTCTATGCTGATTCCAAATATACAAAGTTTGTTAACTTTAATGTTACAAATCAAACACTACAAGCCTGAGAAAATTTGTCTGATTTTCAAAGAATTGGGGAAACATCCCCAAAAAGGCATGTGAATGCATGTGGAAAGGCAAGAGATGTGAATGAATGAAAATGCGAGTGAATGAAAATGGCACCATTAGATTCAGCATATTAGAGAGCCCTACTGTGGTGATTTCAAGCTCCTATCTGCTAAAATGTGGGATTTTACGTTTTTCCCCAGAAGAAAGGTTAATGATCTGTCTTTATTTGTTTTTTTTCTCAGGGGTGATCATATAAAAATGATGGTCCTAGATGAAGGAGAGAGGGCTTATTAGAAGGGAAATTAAAATTTCTGGTGCCCTTTTAAAGTGACCAAAAATATTGTGCCTTGGGAAAATGGCGTTTTCTGCCATTTTGTGGCACCAAACCATAATTTTGCTGCATAGAGGACCAAGTTGCTATCGATTAAAAATTAGGAGATAGACCATCAATTTAAAAGTATCAAAACTATATATTGAGCACCCCAGTCGTGAAGGAAGTAATGCCGTGCGGTCGTACATTCATTCCTGAATAGTCACGTAATCCATACAAGAGAAATGGTTAATATGGACATTTATCTTACTTAATACTTCATTTAACTAAGTTAATCCACTTGATTTTCCATGAAATTATGCTTAGTGACGAATAATTGTGCACTAGCTATTATGAAGGTGTGCTAGGGGGTCATTGTATAAGCAAGGGGGAGGGTCAAGTGCCTAAAAGAGCGCATTTCAATGCCGAAATCGTCTCAGTTAAATATAGCAAGGAGTTTGGGAGGGTAGAATCAATTTCTCATCTCCCTTCATCTAGACTAAGCCTGAATAAGGGTGCTGCAGAGTTATACCCACGGCCGTATCCAGGGGGTTATGGGGGTTAAACACCCCCCCCCCTCGAAATGTTTGTCTGACTCGTAAAAACGTAACAAAAATGGACATAAAAACTAATTTTGTATGCTTTTTTTTAGTTTTTTTTATGTGTAACCCCCCCCCCCCCAAAAAAAAAAAATCGAGTAAAACTCCCTCCGAAAAAAAACCTGGGTACGGCCATGGTTATACCTCCTTTCTTATTGCAGAAAAAAGATATTTGTTTTAAAACTTGATTTAACTAAACTGATTTCCTTCATATTTCGTAAAATGATATACAATGATGTGTAAGTGTGCATGAGCTATTATGAAGGAAGGGTGATGGGTCCTTTTGTGGGTGGAGCGAGAGGGTTATATTCCATCCTCAAAGATTGCATTTTCCAAAGAGTGAACATCGTAAGTGGTAGGCTGGTATCATGTAATATAGTTGTCAGTACCAGACCATGTCCAAGGGAAATTAAGAAAAAAAGAAAAAAAAAATGCTAGGCAGGTAGGCTGGTATCAGTTAATATAGTTGTCAGTACCAGACCATGTCCAAGGAAAATTAAGAAAAAAAAAGAAGAAAAAAAATGCAACTAAAAGGGTACTTTCTAGAACGGAATTATTAACTAGAATCACGTATTGTAGTTGTTGGTAGGGGCGTCATGTATGGAGCCATGTATGGAGCGGGTAGGGGGACTCCCCACCCCGATGTTTTCAGCCTCTCGGTAAAAAAATTGAGTCATTTTTTTTCAAAACAAAAACTTTAAACTCAAATTTTCTAGTAAGTGGAAATATGATGGAAAATAGATGCAAATATGTGACATAAACTCAATCAAAGTAGATCAATAAATGGGTAAATGGGCTGATGGAAACATATGACGTAAAATCAGTGAAAGAAGATTAGTCTCTGTCTGAAAGAAGATTGGTAATAAACAAAAAAGGAAGTAATTTTAATAGGAATATCAACCATTCCAGTCAATAAAAATGACAAACCAATTAGTAAAATTCATTAACCTCTCCCCCCCCAAACCTTAAGGCTAGTGATGACTGTGGTAAATACCAGACCAAGGCTCCGGGATGTAATTCCTCGTACTACTTAGTCCCAATCTGTTATCTCGGCATCAAATTTTTACAGGTTCATTTTTTATTATTTTTATTATTATTAGTTTAAATGGGTGTTTTAAATATAAGACTTACTTTTTAATCAATGAAGGAAAACCAGCTTCAGTCAGTAATAAACAAAAAAGGAAATAATTATAATAGCAATATAAACCAATTCAGTCGGGAAAAAATGACCAGCCAATTGGTAAAATCCATTACCCCCCCCCCCCCCCCAAATTTTGGCTAGTGAGGCCTGTAGTCGGTACCGGACCTTGCCCGCGGGAAGTAATTACTCGTACATCTTACTCCCAGTCTCGTTCTTATTTCTGTACTCTTCCATCATAGGAAGAGTCCTTCTACAGTTGCCACTAACTTAATGTTCTCAAATTATTTTCCTAAAATTTTATCTTACCCTGGTATAATAACTCAGCCCCCCCCCCAAAAAAAAAACGAAAAAAGAATTGAAGTAAATATGAAAATAAATACAATATGATATTTTACACCATATATTCTGCCTTTATTTTGGAAAACATATAGAATATTCCAAATTCCTTCTTTTCTTTATTGTTTTTATTAGTCAAACTTTCCCTTTGGCTTCTCAAAATGGCATATTGGGAGATTTTCCATGGGGGAATTTCTCACGGGGATGAGGATTTTCTACAGGAGGAAATTTCCACGCGGAATATTCTGTGTGGTGGGGGGAGGGACTTACCAGGGGAGAATTTTCTGGAGGGAATACCTCAAGCATCAGGCCTGGACCCCCTGTATTTGGAGAATTTTCTTCTTTTAACCTTGCATTTACAAAAAAAATGATACAATTTTAGTGATCCGTTCTCCTAAAATGTCCAAGAAGCAAAAATTCTGAAAGTACATTTTCTTCTGAGACGTTCAAAATATTTTCAGCATTGTGGCAGAAAACTCGCAAAATAATAGCAAGATTACCTGTAAATACCTTGATTTACACATATGAAATTCTTTTAATGTCCTTCAGTTCTATAAAATCTCTATAAATTTTATATAGAACGATCATATATAATTATATGAAATCCAATTAAATGTTTCTGTCTGTCCTTTAGGCATTACTACATTGTTCGTCCGGTCACCAAGAATCTTTAAGAGGCTGCTGAGTACACTCTTGCAATGTTTTTAGCAATAATTTCACCTTCCCCCCAAAGGCCCTCTAAATACTTTTCGCGCTCATTAAATTGGAGACCCCACACTGCACATACTACTACTCCTACTACTAGCAACTCACCGCAGCACAAAGTCACCTGAGGCAACACAGCTGCGCACGCACGTTCCTCCTCCATCCCAACCTATTCAGCACCTCCCTTTTTTACACCCTCCCAGGAAGTTCCCATTCCCCTTAAGTCTTTCTTTATGACATCCTCCCACCCAATCGCGGACGACCTCCTTTCCGTTTAGTCTAAGACGGTTGGTCGGAAAGGACAATCTTTGGCAATCAGGCATCCTTTTTTCGCAAAACGCGCCGGAGTAATTTCAACCTTTCTCTCATTATAACCCTAGAAAGCGGGATTGAACCAAACTTTTCGTACAGCCTACTGTTTGAAATACGGTCAGCCAGACGAGTATCCAAAACAATCTGTAAGCAATTTCTCTGGAAAACATCTAGCAAATCTTCCTGCTTCTTTCGGAGCGCCTGTACTTCAGAACTATGCTTGACCACTGTCATAATTGACCGCAAATAATCGACAGTTATTCCCGAAAAGATCATTAGGGTTTTTTCATGGAAGGGCGACTTTTTTAGGGTTGGGGGGGGAGGCTATAGAAAAACTTAGAAAATGCATCATAAATTGGTTTAGATGCATTTTTGTAACGTTTGTACAAGTTGGACAAGAATTTTGTTTTTGAGGGGGAGGGGGGAGTCTAAGATACAGAGCCCTCCTTATACTAATTTTCTGAGGGGGTGGGAGAGTTATCGTGTGTGTGGGGGGTGTCATTTTTTCGAGGTGGCCGGGGGTGCTTATAGAAAAAACTTCGAAAATGCATCAAAAATGGGTTTATATGCATTTTTGTTAAGTTGGACAAGAATTTGGGGAGAGGATTATAAAACACAGAACAACCCCCCCCCCCCACACACACACACTTGAAACGGCCTTGCCTGCAATTTAATCAAATAACTAATAATATCATAAACCTGCAACATACATAACGGATATTGAGTTTTGTTAAGAGCACAGATGAATATAGTGTATTTCCTCTCATACTAATCCTTCCCGTTTCTCCATCATTCCAAACAAACAATTAACTTTGATGTTGTTGCTAAAGCCTGCCTATCCTAGGATTAACTTGCCCGAAATATCTAACCGACTTTTCTTTTCTTTTCCTCAATCCCTCTCGGGAAAGTTTTGCATAAAACTGGCAACAGGTGGGGTTTCCTAGCAGTTTTGTAATATCCATTTTTATTTTTAAAGGGAAATGAAAGCACATTGTGGCTTTTTACATATTTAGTTCACATGCTTAAGTGAATTGGGAAAGAAAAATATATCCAGCCTTGCTTACTCTTTAAGACTAATTAAAAAAAGCTTTCCCAAAAACTGTTTTTCAAAGAAAATTAAAGGCTACTACAAAACCTAAGACGAAGAGAAATTAAATTGAGTCAAACTTAAAAGTAACAAAATCACTATAAATTGGTATATTAAGTATTAAACGAACAGACATTAAAGTAATTAGTCGACTTAAATAAAAATAAAAACAAAAATCACTAGTAGGGCCATCATCCCCGAAAAAACTTGTAAAGTCTAGAGGACAAGGCCATATCTAGGGTTGAGGGGGTTGTGGGGATATATATATATATATATATATATATATATATATATATATATATATATATATATATATATATATATATATATATATATATATATATATATATACATATATACAAATAATATATATATATATATATATATATATATATATATATATATATATATATATATATATATATATATATATATATATATATATATATATATATATATATATATATATATATATATATATATATATATATATATATATATATATTGGATTTGTTCTTTAACTTTTTTATTGTAAAACCCCCGAACAAAAATCCTGGATGTACCCCTGGTAGACGGTCATTTGTGCCTTTGTGCTATGTCGATAATAATATAGTTTTCAAACAGTTTGTTTTTCATTTGTTACAAAAACAAGAAATTGAACGCTGATCAAATTTACTGGAAAGATAAAATCAGTAATACATTCGTGATTTTCAACTTGGTATTTTACTATTTTAAAAGGACGTTTTTTTGTCACTAATTTTTTGAAAATAATGTTTAAAAGGAAGAAAATGTTAAGTAAATTGTATTATGTAATTGACTTACGAAACTAGATTGAGTGTTTCAAAAATCGACCAAAATATTTTTGGAAAAGAGTACTTTTTCAAAGAAAAGCAAAGAGGTATATTAAACTGAAGATCAGTAGAAATAAATTACTACAATAATTTAAACGCAAAACGACGAGCAATTATTGTTGAAGAACAAATGAAACCCGAAACCAACAGAAGTTAAAATAAACAATTATTGCAAATATAGAGATAACAGGTACTAATAGAGATGAATATATAGATATTAAAACGAGTAAAAATTACATTGAACAGTCAAGTAAAACTTAAAACGAACAAAATTTACTACAAACAGGAGTTTAACTACTGTCCCCCTCCCATGGCTGTAAAAATCTATAGCCTTTTACCTCATTTGCTCTTTATTGAAAACTATGTGCATCTTGAACAATATTTTTTGCTTTTCAAAACATCGACAAAAAATAAGTAAAATTTTGACTATAATAATCAAGATGATTGGAAAAAACTAATGAACGTTAACTAAATATTTAGTATAAAATGAAATTAATTCCTGGAAAATCAGTAACTCAAGACTTTATTTATGCTCATTTTTGGCTTAATGTGGCATTTTGCCTTTCTTTGAAAAACTTTTTCCGCGAAAAAGTTTTTTAAAATTAATTTCTGTTTGCTTTTATTGACATAGTCTTTTTCATGGAAAAAGAAATTAATATATTAAATCTTTCATTTTTTTTTATCAAGAATCAATAGGTTGCCTTACTATTTTTATGTTGGAGGAAATATTTCAACAAATTTTAATTACATACGCCGTTTGGAATAATTTGGACATACATAGTATTGTTTAATTTAATTTTAAACATCATTAAATTTTCTTGCAAATTAAAACTTAATATTATTCCTATAAATTTTTATCTATGCTCTTTTGACAACCTGGATGCACTTAGACCATGTTCCCCAACATTATCTGAAAATGTCTCCATAATATCTTAAGCTTTAATAGTAGTATTAGTAGTAGAAGTAATAGGGGCAGTATCCATATAGTACCTTTTGGTCGGTTCAACATGCCCTTTAACATGCACTGACAGTTTCAACTTAATACCCTATGCTACCCCTGAAACATGGCTGTTACTGTCTTTTAAAAATCTGCATCCATATAGTGTGTTTCAATTTTGATCACTAGTATTGTTACTATTATTCATTTATTGCCCTTCCAAAAAAGGTACAATAGAGGGAGTAATCATTAAAGATAACAAAAAGAAAAAAAGGACACAAACACACATTGAAAATTCAAATACATGACAAAAACAAATCTTCATACATTAACACTAACAAACCTATTGCGAACAAATTAATGATGAAAATTTCTTTAAAAATAGGATAGAGATTTATAAATACTTATATTTGGGTCTGCAACCTTATACAAATGGATAATTTTACGGTTTCTTGTCCAATAAGGCAAATTAAAAGATACTTAGCAATCCTAAAGAAGATTGATTGTAGGTATTTTTTTATTAGTAACTGTAAAAAATTTCTAGAAAGGAGCAATGTAAAGCTGATGTGGAAGGGCTATGGCTTTGTAGATGGATGCTAGAAGGTAACGGTTGAAGCGTAGTTTGCTTTTTACGATTTCAGCGTAACAAATACTAATTTTACGCTCAACGTGAGATATCAGCAAACGACTTGTGTGGCCGATAGATGCGCCAATTGGAAGGCCCATGTATATAATATGGTCTGCGGGTTTGATAAGAGAACCGTCCAGATTTAGGAGAGAAGTAGAGGGATTTCGCCAGTTGAAAAAGACAACTTCGGTTTTCTCAGGATTAAAAGACAGACCGATATTTAAATACTCATCTTTAAGGATTTAAAAATTATGCTCAATGCGCTGGATTGTACGGCTGAGATGCAAGACGTCATCAGCATAACAAATAAGAGACGCATCGATTCCCCCAAGAATGCAAGAAGGAAGAAATTTTGCCTGAGCGTCCAAGATACTATTATTGAACAAGGTTGGGGAAGTGGTAGTTCCCTGTCTAGTCCCTTTCCTAACGGGGATGGAGTACTGAGGAATCACAGGCACATTCGAGAGCTTCGAAGAGTTTGGCCTCACACGAGAATTAATGTAATTGTATTGGGATTGATAAAGAGCCGACTGCTGGGGTAAACGGGACTGGAGTTCTAAACACACTTTAAGATTCCTATATAAATCCCTGAGAACATGGACAACTGATGTGTTGACGCCTTACTTCAACCATGCCATATGAAAAAACATGGACGAATGAATTAACGCATCGAACGCACGTTTAACGTCATTTCCGGCTAGGATCAGAGTTTCTCCCAAAGAATCAGTGTCAGCGAGGGTAGTAAAAACTGCTGTAAGAGCATGAGAACAGCCAAGATTAGACTGTGAACTGAACTGATATGGGAAGGATGTAACATTTCAGTCTTAGTTCATCAATAAAAAGGAGCTCGAAAAGCTTACAGAGATGGTGAGATGGTGGTAGAGATGGTGAAGGAGAGTAGAGATGGTGATGGGATGGATGAAGTAGAGGATGGGACGTACTAGAGGATGAAGGAACATTGCGACTCATATTTTCCTTTTTTGGGAATCAGAGTGAGATCACCGATGCAGAACGAGGAAGGAACAATACTTGTATCAAATGTCATTTGCATGAGAAGGCTGAGGTGACGCACCAGTACATAAATTCCGTTAAAATGCTCTTCAACTTTCCCTGAACGTTTCACTGTAATACCCTTAGCTTCAGCAGTACTAGAAATAGCCGTCACAGTAGTAGATGTAGCCGTAGCAGTCACATTAGAAGTAGCAGATATAGTAGAAGTGGTATTGGTATTAGTAGAATTAGCAGTTGCAGTAGCATTCACATTTTGAATTTTGCCTAGTTGAATATCCCCTTTAACATATTGCAAAAGTTTCAACTTAATAGCCTACCTTAGACTATTCCTGGGTACTGCTGATACGCCATTTAAATAACCTGCTTGTACAGAGTGTGTTTTTTTTAGTTCAACATCCCCCTAAACATTCCACGACAGTTTCAATTTCTTACCCTTAGCCTCAGTAGCAGTAACCGCAGCAATAACAGTAGCAGTAGTAGCTGCAATGTTAGTTCAACATCCTCCTTTATATACCCTTGGTTAATTGATCATATCTCACGCCATTCCTTTAAAGTTACAGCTGTACTACCCACAGTCATTCTTGACTTTCCCCTTTTTGACAAGCAGTATACCACAGCGCGTTTTGATTTAGTTCAACTTTCCCTCAAATTATATAGTATTTGTTATTCGGAAATAGGGCATATTTGAGCTTTGGTGTTCAAAAGTCCATTATTTCCCACTTTTCTTTCCCATTATTATATATATAAACAATGGCAAATTGCATAGCTTAAACCCCATGCTCTAAAGGCTGTGGGGGGTTGATATTTCAATTTCCCCAAAGACAAAGTGACTAGACCTTTCAACTATGCTGAACAAAATAGCTACCTAAAAATTTTTATTGGGTGGGTATGGGGAATTAATGGGCTTAGGAGTGGGGTTACTTGCCCTCCGATTTCCTCTTACTTTTGAAAATGGCACTAGAACTTTTCGTCTCCAATCGAATGAGCTCCTTTAAAAGTTTCTATGATAGGGCTGTGCTGCCTATGATATTGTTTATATGCCATTTTTGAAAACCTGCATGCACACAGTTTTTATTTTAATTAAGCCCCATCCCCGAAACCTCTCCTAAGAGTTTCATCTTAATACAATTAGCCTCATTAGAAACAGGAATCGTTGTAATTAATAGCATATACATCGGGCCTTCTGGTTAGTTCAAAATCTACCACAACTGACCCTGAAAGTTCCAACTTAACAATGTAAGCCGTTCCTGGGATATTGCCGTTACACCCTTTTGACATTCTACATGCTCATAGTTTGTCTTGATTTAGTTCTACATCCACCAAAACATTCCTTGAACGCTTCTCCTTAAAATCATTAGCTTCAGTAGTGTAATTGTTGTAATAGTAGTAGTAGCATTAGCACATAGTACTCGTACATAGTATTTTATGATTTTTTAGACATGCTGCTCAACATACGCTGAAAGTTTCAACTTGACATCATAAAACGTTCCTGATGCAGTGCTGATGTGTTCTCTCGAGAACATGTATGCACACAGTGTGTTTTGATATAGACATAACTTGTTTTAAGATTCCCTAAAATTATCGTCTTAATCCCTTTAGCTTTAGTAGTAGCAGTACGACCAGTAATAGTAATAGCAATAGTAAGAGTTAACACCTACCCAGTCACCTTCGCAGTAGGCACCTTCCCAAGCCACTCAATGCATTCCCAGGTCGAGGATAGGGGAATGTCCAACAGATATGTCCAACATATCTGTATTCAACAGATCCAACAGATATATATATATATATATATATATATATATATATATATATATATATATATATATATATATATATATATATATATATATATATATATATATATATATATATATATATATATATATATATATATATATATATATATATATATATATATATATATATATATATATATATATATATATATATATATATATATATATATATATATATATATATATATATATATATAAAGCAGCAAATTATACTACGGTGAGCTTTAATAAGCCAGTTGTGATTCTACAAAAAGCGTTCTAGTGATCCCCAAAGGATCATGGCGCATGTTTGATTTATTGGTTCCACTAAGAGGAGAGGAGGTAGGATTATTTTTTTAATTATAAAAATTAATAAAAAATAAATAAATGAAAAAAAGAATCATGGCGCCAAATTTTAACTGTGTGTCTGAAACACCATTAATATAGATAGCTTCCAGTCTTGTGCCAGTTCATTAATTCAATGCCAATATCTCTTCATGTTACTTATCTATTTCTGTTCCTTAATTGTATGCTGGAAGAACCCCCCTATCCTTGCATTGGTTCTGAGTACGCCTATGCTGCTTACACGACACCTCTACTATTTTATTTGCAATGGTTTGGGATTTGAACCGCTTTTCGAAAACACACAAGGTTTAAAGTGATTAAACATTTTAATGTTCATATTATTAGTTTACAGATGCGTTGACTTTATTATGGCTACCGTAGACCCACTTTAAGCTTCAGTTAAGTATTTTAGTTATGAAAAATATATAGTTCATTAAAATAAGCGAGTAGTTTATCATGTACGCAACGTTATCAGTGAGCCAGCTATCTTCAATTAATTGGAAGCAAATTCATTTTGTCTCTGACTCTTTATCTTACACACAATAATTTTACTCTCGGTTTAATGACGCAAATAACTACGGTTTTCCAATGGTTTGACATTTATTGGCAATGGTCCAATTATCGCTCAGTGAATAGAGCGCATTCCAGAATATAATCAAACCATCCATGGCACTGAACTTTAAGTAAAAAATGGCCCTTGTTGACTATAAATGGAATTCGGATGTTAATACACACAAAAAAACGCGCTTTTCACGCTAATTTGAAATATATTAAACTGATTAATTTCAGAGTTACCCCAAAAAAGCCATTAGTTATATATATATATATATATATATATATATATATATATATATATATATATATATATATATATATATATATATATATATATATATATATATATATATATATATATATATATATATATATATATATATATATATATATATTTCTATAGTTTTTGGGGCAAGGGGAAGGACCCCTATAAAAAGAGGAACGGTCTTGATGACAGATTATCAAATTTCCCAAGTTTGAAAGCAGCAGAGCGGGCATTACAAGTCCCTGTATGCAATTAAATAAAAAAAAACAAGTTTTTTTAACTGAAAGTAAGGAGCGACATTAAAACTTAAAACGAACAGAAATTATTCCATATATGAAAGGGGCTGTCCCCTCCTCAACGCCTCACTCTTTGCTAAAGTTTTTTATTGTTTTAAAAAATAAAGTTGGGAGACAGAGTCAAACTTTAGCGTAAAGAGCGAGGTGTTGAGGAGGGGACGGCCGATGTTACTGCTTACTTTCAGTTGAAAAACTTTTTTTTTCTTTCATTTCTGATCTTTTTTTTAAATAATGCTGGGAAATCCGGCGTCTCCTTCATAGCAATGTCCCTTCCCCCATGAAGACTTCCTTCATGGAAAGATCCTCCCACATAACCCCCGACCCACCCCACCCCCACTACCTGAAAAAAAAACCCGGAAAACATCTATATACTTTTCAATAACCAATACTATATGTTAACATTGGGTAAATTTTAAAACTTTCAGTCCTCCCCCCGAGGACTCCGGGGTATTAAGTCATCCTAAAAGACATATTTATCATATTTTCGACCATACTAAACAAAATGGATATCTCAAATTTGATCGGGTGACTTTGGAAAAAAAATGAGCGTGGGAGGGGGCCTAGTTGCCCTCTATTTTTTTGGTCACTTAAAGAGGGCACTAGAACTTTTAATTTCAGTTCCAATGAGCCCTCCTACGATATTCTAGGACCACTGGGTAGATATGATCACCCCTGGGAAAAAGAAAAAAAAAACAAATAAAAACGCACCCCTGACCTTTCTTGTGGCAAAAAATGGAAAATTCAACATTTTTGTATGTAGGAGCTTGAAACCACTCAAATGGGGTTTTCTGATACGCTGAATATGATAGTGTTATTTTCATTAAGGTTCTAAAATGTTTAGGTGATCTTCCCTCCTTTTTTTTTAAATCAGCCAAATTTTCTCAGGCGCGTAGCTTTTGATGGGTAGGACTAAATTTGATGAAACATATATACTTGAAATGAGTATTAAAATCTGATTCTTTTAATGTATCTATTGGTATCAAAATACCGTTTTCTAGAGTTTCGATTACCATTGAGCCGGGTCACTTCTTACTTACAGTTCGTTGCCACGAATTGTTTGAAAATAATTTTTTTTACATTTTCCGAGGTAAGAAGGGTCATAGAAGCGTGCTTATTTATATTTATTAATTACAAACAACTTTTTCCACAAAATAAGTTTTTCAAAGAAAAGTAAAGAACTCCATTAAACAAAAAATGAGTAAAAATAAAATCAAATAATCTACGAAGCGCGAAACTACCGCAAATCAGCAATGATAGATAAATGGAACCAAAAACGAACAGAAATTACAATAAATAACCGAGTCAAACTCAAAACGAGCAGTAATTAATATAAGTTGGGCTCAAAACCCCTATGCCTTCCCAATGCCAGAACATAATTTGCACTTTACTGAAAAATAAAAAAATTTTCGTACTTTTAAACTTTAATAAATCAAATATTATTAACTTTTTCATTACTAAATTTTAGTATATGTAGGCCTATATTAAACTGACAATGCACATTCCTTTGTATTCGTTTTATATTGACATAGTCTTTTCAGGGAAGAAGAAAATAATACTTTTAAATATTTTTGTTTTTTAAGACTTTATAGTTTGGTCCGCTATTTGTATGCTGGAGAAAAATTTTCAGCAATTTTTGACAACATACACCCTTTTAAAAATCTGGACACAAATAGTAGTTTTTAATGTCATTTCATACCTCCTCTAGTTGACCTGAAATGGAAAACTTGATACCATTCGCAAAAAAAATCTGCTTACTTTCTTTGATAGGTTGGATACACTTACGCTATTTTGACTTGGTAAAATTTTAAGAGCAGAAGTAGCCCAGAAAGTTTGAACATAATACCCTCAGTCGTTCTTGGGATACTGCTGAGAGCCTTGTTGGGAATTAGCATTAATACAGTGCATTTTGATTTAATCTTAAGGCAACATTTAGTTTTTAAACATAAAGGCAAATGGGAGGGTGTGCGTGAGAGGGGGATTAGTTGCCCTTCAATCACTTTCGACTATTAAAAAGGGCATCATCCCTTTCTATTTTCAATCAAATGAGCCCTTTTCGAAGTTCCTATGACAACTCCTTCAATACGAAGTGCCCTAGTCTAAACAACAACAACAACAAAAAAAATCATTAATTATACCCACATCGATCTTTACTATAAAAATTTCAACCCTTCCAATCACTTTCGAATATTAAAAAGGGCACAAGGCCTTTCGATTTCCAATCGAATGGATGTGTTTGGGGAAATGGTGGGCGTGAGATGGGGGTTAGTTGCCCTTCAATCCCTTTCGACTACTAAAAGGGCACTAGCGCCCTCAATTTCCAATTGAATGAGTCCTTTTTTGATGTTTTTACAACATCACTTTCTATAAAAACCTTATATGCCCCAGGGCATTACTTACAACCCTTGCCCTGAGGGTTGTGGGCGGAGGGGTTGTCATCCTTAAAGACCCAATTTCCAAAACTTTCAACTACGTTGAATAAAATGGCTATCTAAAAATTTTGATTGGATGTGTTTGGGGAAAAGTTGGGCGTGATAGGGGGGTTAGTTACCCTCAAATCACTTTCGACTATTAAAAATGGCCTTAGCCCTTTGAATTTTTAATCGAAAGATCTCTTTTTCAAGTTTCTACGACAAAGATTTCAATAAAAACTTATATACCCCCAGGGCGTAACTTATAACCCTTGCCCTGAAGGAAGACTGTGAGGGGAGTGTCCTGTTCAAAGTTATAATTTCTTGAATTTTAAACTACCTGAAACAAAATGGCTATCTAAAAATTTTGATTGGATGTGTTTAGGGAAAAGGTGGGCGTGAGAGGGGGGTTATTCGCCCTCAAATCACTTTCGACTATTAAAAAGAGCGCTAGCCCTTTGAATTTCCAATCGAATGAGCCCTTTTTCAAGTGCCTACGACAAAGATTTCAATAAAAACCTTATATGTCCCCAGGGCATAACTTATAACCCTTGCCCTGAAGACTGTTGGGGGGCTGTCATACTCAAAGACCTAATTTCCAGAACTTAAAACTACGTTGAATAAAATGACTATCTCAAAAAGGTGGGAGTGAGAGGGGGGTTAGTTGCCATCCAATCACTTTTGACTATTAAAAATGGCACTAGCCGTTTAAATTTCCAATCAACTGAGCCTTTTTTGAAGTTTCTACAACAACGCTTTCTATAAAAACCTTATATGCCCCCAGGGAATAACTTACAACCCTTGCCCTGCAAGCTGTGGGGAAGTGTTCACCTCAAACAAATTATTTCTATCTGGAAATAACTACGCTGAACAAAGTGGCTATCTCAAAATTTTGATTGGATGTGTTTGGGGAAATGGTGTGCGTAGAAGGGGTGTTAGTTTCCTTCCAATCACTTTCGACTATTAAAAAGGGCACAAGCCACTCCAATTTCCAATTGAATTAGCTATTTTCGAAGTTTCTACGACAACTTCTTCGATACGAAGCACCCTGCTCTAAAGGAAAAAACATTGTGCCAACATCGTTCTTATATGCCCTCAGTGCATAACTTAAAACCCTTGCCCTGAGGGTTGTGGGGGAGTGTCCTCCTCAGAAATATATTTTCTGTCTTGAAATCCACTACGCTGAACAAAATGGTCATTTCAAAATTTTGATTGGATGTGTTTTGGGGAATGATGGGCGCCGGAGGGGGGGGATTGGGGGCTAGCTGCCTTCCAATCACTTTCGACTATTAAAGAGGACACTAGCCACTCCAATTTCCAATCGAATGAGTCATTTTCGAAGTTTCTACGACAACTCCTTCGATACGAAGTGCCCAGGTATGGAAAAAAAAATAACAAAAAAAATGATACATTGTGCCAACATCGTTCTTTATTTAGGCAGCGCTATTGCGCTGCCTATGATTGATTTTTTTTCACCAGGAAAGTTCGTATGGAAATGTTAAATAGAGCTCATTAGAATGTAAATCTAAGGTTTTAGTACCCTTTTCTAAATAACAAAAAACATTACAGCACAGTAAAATGTCAATTTCTGCCATTTTTTTTATAAACGTTGCTAGAATAGGGCCACACTCGTACTAAGCTAACCATCTGAGATTGCAAAGCAATTTCGAACCTTCAATATATAATGTTCTAGTTTCAGAAGTCTTATAGCCAAGCCGTGGCACATTTATCCTTAAACAAAGTGTTAAGTAATAAAAAAAAGTTTTTTTAACTGGTAATAAGGATCGACGTTAAAACGTAAAACGAGCAGAAATTATCCCGTATATAAAAGGGGCTGTCCCCCCCTCAGGGCCTCGCTCTTTACGCAAAAGTTTTTATTATTTTAAAGAATAGAGTTGTGACAAAGAGTCTAACTTTAGTGTCAAGAGCGAGGCGTTGAGGAGGGGACAGTCCCTTTCATATACGGAATAATTTCTGTTCGTTTTAAGTTTTAATGTCGCTCCTTGCTTTCAGTTAAAAAAACTTTTTTCTATTTAATTTCTGAACGTTTTTAAATTAAGGCAGGTTTTGATTTTGACTCACCGCACATAAATACTTAAAACAACATTTGCATATTAATTTAACTTTTTTTTTGGCTAAATGGATTTCTCGAAAGTTGTTTAATTTTGTTTACGAACGTTTTTATCATAGGCAGCGCAATAGCGCTGCCTAAGTAAAGAACGATATTGGCACAATCTATTAATATTTTTTCCATACCAGGGAACTTCGTATCGAAGGAGTTGTCGTATAAACTTCGAAAAGGGCTCATTCGATTGGAAATTGGAATGGCTAGTGCCCTTTTTAATAGTCGAAAGTGATTGGAACGCAACTAACCCCCTTTCCACGACCACCATTTCCCAAAACACATCCAATCAAACTTTTTAGATAGCCATTTTGTTCAGCGTAGTTGATTTCCGATTAGAAATGATGTTTTGAGGAGGTCTATCCCCCCACAGCCCTCAGGGCAAGGGATGTGTCATACCCGGGGGCATATAAGGTTTTTTATAGAAAGCTATGTTGTAGAAACTTCAAAAAAAATCTTATTCGATTAGAAAATCAAAGGGCTAGTGCCCTTTTTAATAGTCAAAAGTGATCAGACTCAACTAACCCCCCTCTCATGCCCACCTTTTCCCCAAGCACATCCAATCAAAATTTTAAGATAGCCATTTTGTTCAACGCAGTTGAAAGTTCTGAAAATTACGTCTTTGAGGATGACAAACCCCCCCCCCCAGCCCTCAGAGCAAGGGTTGTAAGTTATGCCCTGGGGGTATATGAGGTTTTTATTGAAAGCGATGTTGTAAAACTTCAAAAAGGGCGCATTCGATTGGAAATTGAAAGGTCTAGTGCCCTTTTTCAATAGTTGAAAGTATTTGGAGGGCTTCTTACCCCCCTCTCACGCCCGCCATTTCCCCAAGCACATCTGATCAAAGTTCTGAGATATTCATTTTGTTCAACGTACTTAAAAGTTCTGGAAATTAGGTCTTTTAGGATGACAAACCCCCCACAGTCCTCAGGGCAATGGCTGTAAGCTATACCCTGGTGGCGTATAAGGTTTTTATACAAAGTGTTGTCGTAGAAACTTCTAAACGGGCTTATTTGATAGGAAACTGAAATTACTAGTTCCCTTTTTGATATTCGAAAGTGAATGGAGAGAAAGCCCCCCCCCCCTCACGCCCACCCTTTCCCCAAACACATCAATTAAAGTTCTGAGATTTTGTCATTTTGTTCAACGCAGTTGAAAGTTCTGGAAATTTTAATTTTGAGGATGACAAACCCCCCAAACCCTTCAGGGCAACGATTGTAAGTTTTACCCTGGGGGCATATAAGGTTTGTATAGAAAGCGTTTTTGTAAGGACTTCAAAAAGCGCTCATTCGATTGGAAATTGAAAGAGCTAGTGCCCTTTCTAATAGTCAAAAGTGATCGGAGGGCAACTAACCCCCCTCGCTCGCTCACTATTTCCCCAAACACGTTCAATCAAAATTTTCAGATAGAAAGTTTTTTCAACGTAGTTGAAAGCTCTGGAAATCGGGTCATTGAGGGTGAAACTCCCCCCAGAGCCCTCAGGGTAAGGTTGTAAGTTATGCCCTGGAAGCACTTCAGGTTTTTTTTTGTAGGAAATGTTGTCGTAGTAACTTTAAAAAAGGCTCATTCAATTGGATATTGAAAGGGCTAGTGCCTCTTTTAATAGGCTAGTCGAAACTGATTGGAGGGCAACTAACATCCCTGTCACGTCCACCATTTCCCCAAACACATCCAATCAAAATATTGCCATTTTTTTCAACGTAGTTGAAAGTTCTGGATATTATGTCTTTGAGGATGCTCACATTCACCCACACCCCTCAGGGCAAGGGCTGTAAGTTATGCCCAGGGGGTATATAAGGTTTTTATAGAGCGTTGTAATAGAAACTTCGAAAACTTCGAACGGCTAGTGTCCTATTTCATAGTTAAAAGTAATTGGAGGAAAACTAACACCTCTCTAACGCCGACCATTTCCCCAGAAACATCCAATAAAAATTTTGAGATAGCCATTTTGTTTAATGTAGTTGAAAAGTCCGGAATTTATGTCTTTGAGGATGACACTCCCCCCACAGCCCTCACCGCAAGGGTTGTAACTTATGCCCTGGGGGCAGAATCATTTTATCGTCGAAAATATAAAGATTTCCACAAACAACTCTCTAATTTTGACTTATGCAGACAAATTCTATGGAAGTGGTATCTTTTTTACGATCATTCTATCGGGAAAAGGAGAAAGCGTACAATACGCCTGTAATGTGGAAAATTGAGTTACCTTACCAGAAAAGGGCTCATTCGAATGGAAATTAAAAGTGCTAGTGCCGTATTTAATAATCAAAAGTAATTGGAGGGCAAGTACTTTAAAAGTACTATAAAGGTACTCTATAGTACTATTATAATAATAATAATAATAATAATAATAATAATAAATAATAATAATAATAATAATAAAAATAATAATAATAATAATAAAAATAATAATAATAATTTATTATAAGCCAAAAAAAAAACAGGCCATACAGAACAGTATTCTTAATTACGCTCAACAAGAAAACCTAATATGCCCTAATATACCCTGAATTCTAATATACATATAACGTTGCTTATTTCAGTGAACTAAAGATATTTGTCTGCGAATAAAGAATGGGGTACTCTTACATTAAATGGGCCTTCCTGGAAAGACCTAGTTGTAAATGCCCTGAAATATTCCCCTTAGGTGTATATTATCAACTACTTGTCTAGGAAAACTAACACCGCTCAAATGATGAAAACAATGAATAAATTATGTAACAATTGGCTTCAGAACAGCGATTATAAATACACCTAACTACTGGTAGAGCCAGGTTGCGTTATAGTCAACAAAGAAAAATCTCATTTATCTTTCAGAAAAATGTACTATTATCAATACCAGAGCCAGTTTGTTATAATTAACAGAATAAAACTGCAAGAGAACAATGAAATCTATGCAGATTCTTCTATTTTGGCGAAAACAAATTGGTATATTGATATATTTCCCAGTCACGTAACCACGCCCCCTCTGTGCATCCCTCTGATATTCCTGACGATGAATGGTATGCTCACTTTGAATAGGAGTTTTCGTTTCCTGATCCCTAGCTTCAGGATCAGTATGATAAAGAATTAGATGCCTTCTTAGCTTCTTTGCCGGAAAAACATTACACCCTGACAACTCGAGGAATAGAAAAGGCAACCAGTGGAAGTCTTCCAGTGGCTTTGATTGTGTGGGAGCTATGCATATTAAGAACGGAAGCCCTCTTTTAACCCAACACCTAACACTGCTAATGCAGTGTGAGTCCAAATGTGGACTCACACTTTAGGGACTACTTGCACAAAATCTTATGATTCAGACTTTTTTTCACTGGATTACAAGGCCGTATCCAGGGGGGGGGGGTTACCCGGTTTGAACACAGCCAAAGACCTGTTCCATTATAGGAAATATTCTGCTTTTAGAAATTCTTTGGACAATTATCTGGGCCAAGAACACAATTTATTATTCTTTCAGAGATTGTTTCTCTTCCTTTAT